>NW_007260334.1:306398-351199 GCF_000164805.1 Carlito syrichta
ATAAATAAAGGATGATACAAACAAATGGAAAAACATCCTATGCTCATGAATTGAAAGGATCAATATTTTCAAGAGGTCCACCCTACCCAAGGCAGTCTACAGATTCAATGCAAATTGCTAACATAATTTTTCATAAACTTTGATGTGATAATATACAAATTTATATGGAAATAAAAAGGAGCACGAGTAGCCAAAACCATCCTCAGCAAAAGGAACAAAGTGGGAGGTATCACACTTCAAGACTTTAAACTTGATTTCAAGGCTATAGCAACCAAGAGGGCATGGCATTGGTACAGAAATAGGCACATTGACCAATAGAATAGGACAGAAACTGTGGAAGTAAAAACACGGTCCCTGAACCAACTCATCTTTGACAAAGACATAAATTACAACCATTGGGGAAAGGAGACTATATTTGGCAAGTAGTGCGGTATTAACTGGCTAGTCACATACAGAAGAATAAAATTGAATACTTACCTATTACCATATACAAAAATCAACTCAAAATGGATGAAGGGTCTAAATGCAAACCCTCAAATTAAAAAGAATCCTAGAAGTAAACTTAGGAAACACACTTCTGTACATCAGAGTAAGCAATGAATTCATGACCAAGTCCCCAAAACAAACTCTACAAAAGCTAAGATAGATAGGTGATAACTCACCAAACGATAAAGTTTTTGCACAGCAAAATAAACTATCAAAACCAGTGGTTCCTAACTTTCTTGGCATCAGGAACTGGTTTCGTGGAAGACAATTTTTCCAGGTTTCAGAATGATTCAAGTGTATAACATTTATAGTGCATTCTATGTTATTATTATATTGTAATATGTAAGAAAACAATTATACAATTCACCATTTAAAAAAAGATGCACAGAGGGAAGTGGTAAATGAAATAATGAGTGGGGATGCTGCTGATCTGACAGGAGGTAAAGCTTGCCTTCTGCTCACCTTCTGTTGCGCAGTCCAGTTCCTAACAGGTCATAGACTGTTTCTGGTTCACAGTCTGGAGGTTGGCGACACAGAATCAAGAAAGCAAAAAGACAACCCAACGAATGGGAAAAAAATATTTGCCAGTTATGCATCTGACAAAAGCGTGGCATCTAGGGTCTACAAGGAATTCAAAGTGAAAGAAAAAACAACCCCGATGAAAGTGGGCAAAGGACATGAACAGTCACGTCAAAGAATGACTGACAAACTGCCAGTAGACACATGAAAAAATGCTCAGCCTCAGTAATTATTAGAGAAATAAAACTACAATGAGATACCACCAAACTTTAGTAAGGATGGGTCTCATTAATAAAGCAAAAACAACAAGGACTGGCACTGCTGGGAAGAAAAGAAAATGCTTTTACACTGTTGATGGGAATGTAAGCTACTTCATCCTCTATGGAAAGCAATGTGGCAATTTCCAAAAGAACTAAAAGTTGAACTTCCATATGATCCAACAATCCCTCTCCTGGGAATATAACCAGAGGAACATGAATTACTCTACAAAAAAGACACCTACACACATATGTGCATTGCTGCACTGCTCACAATTTGAAAAAAACATGCAGCCAACTCTGTTGTACATTGAAAGTGGAGTAGGTAAAGAAAATGTGACACATATACATGATGGAGCATTTGCATAGCCATAAAGAGCATGTCATGTTCTTTGCAATAACTTGAATGCATTTGAGACCATTATACTAAGTAAACTATCACAGAAACAAAGGCCTTCTGCAGGTTCTCACTCAAAAGTGGGCCCTGAACACTAGTCCCATTAGCATAAGGATGGGATCAGCAGTTGCTAGGGACTGGGAAGACAGAAAGAAAGAGGGAAGGGGGCATGCGACAAAACAATGGGTAGCTGACCCACTACCAGGTGGAGTGAGGGTCAACTTAAAACCCAAGCTTCGCATATATGCAACTTACTTACGTAGCAAACCCTCACTTGTATTCCACAAGTCTAAAATAAATAAATAATAAATAGATAGACAGATGATAGATAGATAATAAGAACAAGGCTAAAGAACAGTAAAAAAGAGGGTAAAAGAAAAACTCTAGTACACAACTCTACTTTTGTCAGTATTTGTCAAGTATGTTTCATAACTAAGTTCCTCCTTTTATTATATCATAAGATAGTATTTCAGCGAAAAATTTATATGGCAGAAGAATAGCGATGGTTGACAAGTCTGTAACCAAGTTATGTGGTTTGGTGAGATCTGCTTTCACAAAGAAAGTAGGATGCACAATCTACAATTATCATTATCCCAATGTGGAATTAGTAAAGTGATTTGATAATAGTTAAATAAATCTATTGTTTTATGCCCTTAAGTAATCAATAGACATTGTTTTCTTTTAAATAAATGACATTAAAATTATATAACATTCATTTAAACTGATAAATTTTCAACTAAAAATAAATTTGATTGCTAAATTTGGGTCTTTGACAATCAGGATGATAAAGTTTAAAAAGAAGTTCTGAAACCAGTCTGAGAAAATATTTAGAGAATTTTAAGATGTATATGACTTTCTCACCAAACTACTGATTAGTTGTTTTGTTGCTGTTTGCATCCCATCTGTGAATAATGTGATGAAATACAGCTGCTACTGAATTAAATACTTTTCTTCCTAATTTGCATCTTTATTTCACTAGAGAACTGATTAAGAGATTTTTTTTTAAAGCACTAAAACAGATGTCATTGAGAATGACCAACTTTTACAACCTAAGTAATAGTTCACAAAACTAGTAAAAAAAAAGAGTACTATATTATCTTTTTTACTGAATCACTAAATTAATCACATGAAATATATAGATACTAAAGAACTCTTTCTTTCCTAAATTGTGTGTTTGTGCATGTGTAGATTTTCTTCTAAAGTAGAATTATTCATATATCAAAGATATTCAAACTATGCTTTCTTTAAATTAATAAAACAAAACCAGTGACTGATTTTCTGTTTTTGATATTCCACCTACAAACCATTCATAACCAGTACCAGTTCTTATTAAAACAGGTCTGCTCATCTCTCCTAACATCTTTCTTGCTCAAAAATATTTGGAAACTCCTTATTAAAATATATTCTGGTGGCCAGTATTTTAAATCTCTAAAAACCCACTAAAATGAGGTGTCCATATACTGTCTCATTTCCCAGCACCTTACCATCTTACTTACCCACAATGCCCCTCTCGCTCGTTACTCATGTCATTCTTTGTGCTCCAGTGCCTTTCTCCGGCTGTTTCTTTTCAACCAACTCATCATTCAAAGGTCAACTCAAATGCCACATCTGTGAATACTCCTCTAATTTCCTCCATACTGTCACAATTCACATTTTTTCTCTGATTATCACAACTTTTTTGTTTATTACTTATACTATTTAGATAATTCATCTCATCTCAGTGTTAATTCTGTTAATCCGCTCCAAATATTAAAACTAAGACCGCATCTTTGTCAAATATTTGTGCTCCTATATCCCACATAACTGCTTGTACAGAAACACTCAATATATCTTTTATATATTAAATACATGGATTCATAAGGAATAGATGTTACCTGTGCAAAAATGATTTATTTAACAGCAGGAGCAGAAGCTAATAAATTGAAAATGGAAGAAACATAGTTCGTTTACTTTAAATTTAGAAGGCAGAATGTTTACCACCTGGCCTTGCATCCATTAATTTTTTTTTGATAATGTGCATTTTTGCTTAAGAATTTTTTCTTAACTCTTTCATTTTGTTATTTCAGACTATTACAATTTTATAGTCATTTCGAGTGCGCTAATAAAATGACAAACAATATACATTTTAAAAATCTTAATTTTTTTCAGTTTTCAATTTGATGTTTTTAAATTATATTGTAATACATAACCAATTTTAAATACACATTTTTAAAAAAAGTAATATAATTTTGACCTTTAGTTTGTGACGAATATTTATTTAAAAGTATATTATCCCAAATGAAGCAGAAATCTTTGAGTTCTAAATATTCATTTAAATTATGTACTTATTTCTGAAGCAACTGATTTTGAAATACTTTCCTTGAAACTTGAAGTAAAAGATTCTTTAATACTTTCCTGAAATGTTTTAATAGTTAACAATCTTTATGTATATAAAACATATTTCATTAGGAAATATGCAATGAAAGTTACATAAAGAAAACTCCAGAGACTGAGACAGTTATTTTAGGTAACATGGACTTTAGTACAAATTAGATATTTCTAAAAAGTGTTGGAAGAGATTCTTAAGTAACATTTTACATTAGTATGAAATAAAATTCTAAATCAAATTTTCAAGATTTTTGAAACAATGGTGTCTTAATTGAGATAAATGCATAAATTATTTGAAATACAATGAAATATCCTATATGCTTTTTCATATAAAATGTTTCTGTGATGGTTTTTATGTCATGCAGGTTAAACCAACTTACAGAATTGTTTTTTTCAGTTATTAGTGCATTTAATATTGTCTTTTGCATGGTAATGTATAAGAAGCTTTTTTTAGACATAATTTTTGAAAAGCTTTTTTGGGCCAATAGAAAAGTTAGGTGAGTGTTTTTTGGGTTACTTTTAATAATAATAGCGCTCATGGAATTGCTAAGCCTTTCAAATGTCAATGTTGTATAAATGGTAATAGAATTTTGTAAAACACAAACTATTGAGGCTTTAGGTTTATGTTGCATTTCTGATTTTGAGACATATATCTGAAGGCAATAAAACTAGACTTAATGATTTTTTTTTAAAAAAACTCCTTCATGTGAGATTTTTCCTTCTATGTAAAAAATAATAATTGAAAGTACTTTTATGAATTTAATATATAATAATACTTATATTAAAGCAAAGTAATAAATATGACACATTAATAAATGTACCTTATTTTTATTTTAAGAAAATAGTCTTCAATTTAAAAACATATATATAATTTTAAACATATTGTAAAATAAAAATATTTTCACTATGTATATTGAAATTAAATTAAATGCCCAAGTAACCTAAATGGCCAGATGCTTGGCAATAACTACACTCAACAGAACCATCTATCATTTATTGCTCCCCACCTGGCCACTCTTTTGAAAGATGTGTCCTGAAATTTGATTCCCAGCATTTGGATCTGTGTGCTTCACTCAGCATTCTTACTAGTTGCTTTAGCTAATTAGCACCATATAATTTTTGTCTCCATAAAATTAGCTATTTCATTAATTTTATGGGGACAAAAATGATATGGTGTAATTTTTTTCTTGACAGCTTTTATAAAGTTATTATTAAATGAAACATTTTTAAAGTGTGACTTTGTATGAAGTAAATTTTTACATAAAAAAAGTTAATAAAGAGATAATTTGAGACCTTATATTGAAATGACTGGCCTAAAAGATCATTACTTTATTTGGCATATAATGCACTCATTTTTAAATAGTTTCTTAGGTAAATAGAGTTGATATTTCAAATCTTGAATTCTGGAAAGATATTTATGATGAAACTCACTTTCTCCATCTTTCCTTTTATATACCGATTTAAATTTTTAATATTTTTATTCAAAAAGCTCAGTACTATCCATGTTTATAGCTGTTAAAAGAATATTAGCCGGGCTCGGTGGCTCAGCCTGTAATCCCGCGCCTTGGGAGGCTGAGGTGAGTGAATTGCCTGACCCGAGGGTTCGAGACCCGCCTGGGCAAGTTGGCGAGACCTCATCTCTACAATAAATCAAAAAATCAGCCGGGCGTGGTAGCGCGCGCCTGTAATTCCGGCTACTTGGAAGGCTGAGGCGGAAGGATCGCCAGAGCCCAGCAGGTCGAGGCTGTGGTGGCTGGGAGCGGCCACTGCACTCCAGTCTGGGTGACAGAGTGAAACTCCAACTAAAAAAAGAATATTAAACTGTTTAACAGAATAGTTTCATAAACAAGTGACTTGCATGACATTATGTTAAGCATTGTGTTAGGACACAAAAATTAAAAACAAAAGCAAAATTACATGGTTGCTACTCTTACAGAGTTCAAGGTCCAGTAAAAAGTATGTCACATAGACATTTATTTTATTAGTAGATTTGGAAAAAAAAAAAAAAAAAAAAAAAACCAGAATGGGAGAGAAAATTGAAAGTAGAAAATAGATGTTATATAAGGATATGAGTATGAGAAAATACTTTTTAAAAAAAGTGACATCAAGGAGAGTATCTGATTTCCATAGGCAGTTAAAGAGATGAAGACAATTTTGACTGAATTAAAAATAAAATCAGACACTTATCGTATATATTTATACCAAATGTTAGAGTTTGAACTATCACACCCAACTATTGAAAAGCTATCAAGGTTATACTTGTAAGTTATAGAAATGTGAATATTAGAAAATTTAATTTTCTAATTTTAAAATTTGAAACAAAAGCAACAAGAGCTAGTGAGTACGATGAAATTATAGCAAAAACTTATACTCTTGCAAGGACTCATACTTGAGATCTTGGGTAAAACAATGAAGTACAGTGCAATAAATTAAATAATTTGAGAGTTGGAGGAATATTATCAAATGGAACTTACAGCAATCAGCTCCTCTGCAGAAATATCAAATTGAACAACTCTACATTTACAGAAATCACCTTCATTAAAAACTAAATAATTAGTTGAGCAATCACAGAACCTATTTTTAGCAGAATAACAAGAAAACACACATTGAATAGGGTAGGAAGGATAGTCTGGCGTTGCCTACACCAGCCCTTCCCCACTCCCAGGCAGTGCAGAGGGAAAGAAGTCTCTGTGTCCTTAGAAGAGAGGGAACAAAGTGAGTGTGGAACATTGCATTGGAACTTAATGCTGCCTTGTCACAGTGGAACATAGCACCAGCAGAACTCTGTTGGTGCCCATAGAGGAAGCTAATAGATGAGCACTGGGCCAGAGGGGAATATTTTGCCCCAACTAGAGGAACCTGAGATCTTTAGCTGACTTAAGTGTCCTGAGGTCCAAATATATTTTTTTTCTTTTTTGAGAAAGTAACATTTATTCAGAAGACAGAAAAGCTTCCACTGCAAGAGGGACGACAAGGGGTTGTCCCAAATAAATTTGAATGGCAGCCAGGCATCGTGACTGCAGTCCTCGTTGCAATGCTGGTCTCAGAGATTGTGGACTTGGGTTGCAATCCAGCATGACACCAGCTTTGGCAGCTACAGTGGTGCCTGTATCACTTCTCATCCAACTCCAGGCAGTAGAAGTTGGAGAAAAACTTCTGGTTGGAGAAAGGAGAGTGAAGAGTGCAAGAAACTTTGTCTTGCAAGTGAGTACCAGCTCAGTTAAATAATATAAAGTCTCAAGCAGGGTCTTAAAAACTCTTGATCTTTTGACATTGCTCTCTAATGGCATTTCTAGATCAACACCAGGCAAGAAGAAAATCTGCCGCCTTGATGGAATAGACCAAGTCTTAGCAGAATTCACCACCGGATGAAAAAAGAGGCCTTAGGCCTTGAATAAACATGTGCAACAACCACATAATAGTGACTGCAAGTCATGAATGAGGCTTGGTACGGTGCTCATCTGGGAGGCCATCAACTTTGGGTGTGAACTAGCACATTCCAGCTGCAGCAGCCACAAGGGTGCTCATATCACCTCTCTCTCAAGTCTAGTAAGCCCAGTGAAAAATGAGATTTATTTTGCTTAGGAAAAGGAGTGGCATGTGAGGGACTTCGCATAGAGTCACAGCATATATGGACTTAGAATGCCTCCTACAACGGAAACAGCTGTGGTGACCACAGGCTTTGGTAATTTAACGCTCAATCCCCTTTGGATTATTAGAGAGCCTCTCAAGAAGGATGGATACAAACAAAGCCAGACTTTAAAGACTGCAATAAATATCTAATCCTTCAATACCCAGACACTGATAAACATTCATAAACATCTAACAGAGCCAGGAAACATGACCTTACAAAATGAATTAAATAAGGGAACAGTGAAAAATCCTGGAGTCATAAGAGGTAATTTTAGCAAATGAATATAGTAATTAGATATAATAATTATATAATGGACATAATACAGGAGCACCCAGATGTGTAAAGCAAATATTATTAGAATTGAAGAAAGAAAAATAGACTCCAGTATAATAATAGTTGGAAATGTCAACACCCTACCTTTAGCATTGAACAATTCTTCTAAACATAAAATCAGCAAAGAAACATTGAACCATAGACCAAATTAATCTAATAAACAATACAGAACATTTCATCTAACAACTGCAAAATATATATTCTTCTCATCAGCACATGGAACACTTTCCAGGAAAAAACTATGTGTTAGGCAACAACAACAATTTCCAACAAATATAAAACATTTGAAATTAGGTCAAATATCTTTTCAGACCATAATAGAATAAAACTAGAAATCAATAATAAGAGGAACTCTGAAAACTTGTAAATATATGGAAATTAAATAGCATGCTCCCGAATGACCGATAGGTCAATGAAAAAATTAAGAAAAAAATAAAAATACAATTTATGAAACAAAGAGAAATGGAGACACACAACATACTAAAATCAAGTGATACAGCAAAAGCACACCAAGAGGAATGTTTATGAAAATAAATGGCTACTTCAAAAAAGCAAAAAATACTTCAAATAACCTAACAATGCACCTCTAGGAACTAGAAAAACAAGAACAAGCCAAATCCAAAATTAGAAGAAATAAAAAATAAAGATCACAGCATAAATCAATATAATTGAGATAAAATACAAAAGTAAAGAAAACAAGTTGTTTTCTTGAAAAGATGAATACATTTGACAAATATTTAGCTACACTAAGAAAAAAGAGAAGATCAAAATACATAAAATTAGAGATGAAAATGGAGACATGACAACTGATATCAAAACATTCAAAGGATTATTAGAGACTATTATGAGTAACTATATGACAACAAATTGGAAAACCTAGAAGAACGTAATTAATTTCTAGAAATATACAACTTACCAAAATTGAGCCATGAAAAAACAAAGTCTAAACAGATCAATCACAAGTAAAGAGACAGAAGCAGTAATACAAGTCTTCAATCAAAGAAAACTCCAGGACCTATGACTTTACTGCTGACTCCCACCAATCATTTAAAGAATACCAATTCTATTCAAAATATTCCAAAAAATCAAGGACAGTAGGGTACATACAAAATCATTCTATGAGGCCAGTATTACCCTGCTACCAAATGACACAAAAACATCAGCTCCACCTCAAAAAAACTACAGGTCAATTTCATTGATGAACATAGATATAAAAATTATTAATAAAATGCTAGCAAAATGATAATACTTTAAAAAATGTATCATGAAAATGTGGGATTCATCTTAGAGAAGTAAGGATGATGGACACAATGTACACAAATCAGTAAACATAATAAATCACATTAATAAATTCTAAGACAAAACTTATGGATCATTTTAATGGATGCTGAAAAATCATTTGATAAGATTCAACAACCTGTCAGTCAAAACTGTCAGCAACATGGATATAGAAAGATCATATCTCAAAACAATCAAGACCATACAGGACAACCCACAGCAAAGACTATACTAAAAGGGGAAAAACTGAAAACTTTCTTCTTAGATCTAGAACAAGATAAGGATGCCTACCATCACTACTTTTATTCAACATAATACTGGATGTCCTAACCAAAGCAACTGGACAAAATTAAGAAGGAAGGAAGGAAGGAAGGAAGGAAGGAAGGAAGAAAGGAGGAAGAAAGGAAGGAAGAAAGGAAGGAGGGAAGAAAGGAAGGAGGGAAGGAAGGAAGGAAGGGGAAAAAATTCAAATTTGAAAGGAGGAAGTCATATTATTCTTTTCTGAAGACAATATGGTCTTATATTTAAAAAACTTTAGAGTTCACAAAAAGATACAACTAATAAATTCAGTAAATTTGTAGTATACAAAATATGCAAAATTTATTAACATTTATATGTGCCAACAATGGAAATCTAAAAAGAAAATCAAGAAAGCAATCCCTTTTACAATATTTACCAAAAAGTACAATACCTTAGAATAAATTTAACTAAATAAATAAAATATCTTTACAATAAAAATATAAAACATTAAATCAAATAAAAAGAACACAAAAAATTAAAAGCTATTCCATGTTCAAGGATTGGAAGAATCAATGTTGTTATACTATTCATACTATTCAAAGTGCATACTATTCAAAGTGCATACTATTCAAAGCAACGTACAGATTCAATGCAATCTCTATAAAAATATTACTGACATTCTCCACAGAAATGAAAAAAAAATCCTAAAATGTACATGAAACTACAAAATATCCACATATTCAAAGCAATTCTGAGGAAAAAGAACAAAAATGAGGATGTCACAATACCTAAATTTAAATTATACAGCTATAATAACCAAAACAGAATGGTACTGGCATAAAAACAAACATATAGACAAATGAAACAAAATGGAGAACCCAGAAGTAAATTCACTTATTTAAGTCAAATCAATTTTGACAAAGGTACCAAGAACATACATTGAGGAAAAAACAGTGTTCTCAAAAAATTATTCTAAGAAAACTGAATTTTCATATTCAGAAGAATAAAACTAAACCTCTGCTTCTCACCATATACAAAAATCAAATGAAAATAGATTAAAGACTTAACTGTAAGGTCTGAAACTATGAAACTATAAAATAAACAGAAGAGAATTATTTGTGTGAATTCAAGCTCTGTGCTGATGATCCATAGAAAACCTGAACCTCAGTTTTTTGATCACTCCTCCTGAATCTTACCACCTTTGGTCACAGTCATAATCCTTCCATGGTCAATAGCTGCACAGTCTCCATATTCTCAAGATAAAAGATCCTGCTCTGCTGACACCACCAGTCATCTTTCCAACTCCCTGCTCATTATATTTCATTCTGATTTAACTAATCTTCCAATTCCAACCAGACTTACAATGCTTGAGGAAAAGTACATAATCCAGAGCCATCAGCACCAGCCTCAATAGCCAGCATTGACACTGCATTTCTTTAGCTCACTCTGCCTCCCACAAGTATCATGATTATTTCATACTTTTTCTCCTTCATACTGCTAACTTCTCCTAAATATCCTCAATCACATTCTATGGTGTTGTTTCCTGTTTGGTTTGAAAAGTTAGAATCAATAACTAGATACTTTATATAAAACCATCTTTCACCAAATGTGTCCACTTGTTTTGCATTTACGACCATTTATTCTGTCTTTTCTTCTGTTACTGTGGAAGAACTTTCTTGCACTCATCTAAGACTAACCCTTTCAGTTGTGACCTAGATCTAAGCTACGTCCACTACTTAGAGACGTTAATTCAGCAATCTGTCTGTTTCTCTCCTGTATTAATTTTTCTCATCTAATTGAATCAGCTTCATCAAAATAGTAACATGCTCTCACCTTCTCATTTTAAGGAAGCTATCTTTTGCTCTGCTCTTCTATCCTGTAACATTTTATAAGATGTTGACTATATTAATTTTTGCCAAATTTCTTTCCCTCTATTTTCTTTTGGAACCAATAGTCAAGTTTTTGTGTCCCCTGTTTTATTAAAAATACTTTTTTGAAATCACTTTTTAAATAAATTTAACAATCATGACCCATTATTCTTGAAAAACATTCTTCCCTTCATTTCTAGGACAACAGCTTTCCTGATTTATCTCCCACCTCTGTCTTCTTTTAGTATCCTGATATATTCCTGTACCTCTTTCCTGCCAAGAAATGATGCTTGGATATTCTCCATCCTCTAGTTCTCACTTCCTTAGAGTGTGGAACAAAAAGTCTTTCTAACATCACTCAGAGGAATTTCTTTCTGCATCACAGTTACATACTTTTATGCATATATTTTGTGTCTTACTATGTCTTTTGGGGTACATAGTAGTCAGAAAGTTACCTTGTTCCTGGACTACCACATAGTTTATGGATTTACAGTAGTATCAGTCTTCTAAGAGTAATTGTGTTTAAAGTGTTATTTGTACTCAACAACAGCAATGACAGCAGAACCATTGACAAATACTATTCAGGATCATCAGCATTGGGATGCAGTTAAGAGAGCAAACAGCAAAAGAAGCAAATAGGAAAAAAGTGGCACCTAAACTAAACTTTTATTGTGAATAGGACAGTCAAATACCAGTGGTTCAGAAAGCCAGTAAGGACACATTTGACATGCAGGCTTTTTGCCAGTGCTGAATATTTTCTTTAATATATATATATATTTTATGTAGATATTCAGGAATGTGCCCTCTGGAATCCTGTAGATTAGATTTTAAATCTTTAAATTCTAGGATAGCCAATCAGTATGAATTTCTGATAATCAGAGCAGTCTCCTAACCTGCAGAATTTGTTTTACACTAAAGAATGTTATGTGTGAAGTTCTGTGGTGTTAAATTATTGATCTATTCTTTTTTTCAAATGCTAATAAAAATAGAGCATTCATGAGGAACTTTTACAGATTAACTGGGACTGGCTGTGAATGCCTACCATCTGGTGTTACAAAGCATGGCTAGATTAGTTCTAACAGCAGAGAGAGTGGAATGCTTTACACAATCAAGTGGGAAAAAGGCAATAATGATCTGTGGACGTGATCGATGTATGGTGTGGGGTAGACAAAATTCTGGCAGCCAGAGTCTAGAGAGAGTTGGAGTAATTCTTCCTTTGGAAAACTTCCAAATTAACATTGCTGGGACATTACAACTGGGAACAGCATGCACTACATTCCATTGAAAAGTTAGAATTTAAAGGTATGGTTGTTCCTTTTCTTTTTAAGTAATTATAGGATTTGTTGACAAGTCAATATATTACACTGGAATTTGTAAAAAATAAAATAATAGTGTAACAAATTTACATACAGTCTCTTCGATGCCTGCCAACTGAAAAGAGTACAAGTTAAAGAAATGCCAGGAGATGGAATAAGAAAAATGTAAACTGAAGAACAACAGATGGATTTAAGGTACTTAACAACCTTGGAGAAATTTCCTAACACATTCAAAAGAAAAAAAATAACGATGCAGGAAAAAACAAGATAGTTTTTATACTTTTAAGAGAAGAATATATAGAAAATTATGCAAAACAATCAACAAGTATTGGGGAAAATAAAGATAAAACTTATCTAAACACACACAAAAAACAGGAAGAGAGAATAATCAAGGTGAAGATAAAGTAACACATTAAAATTAATTTTTTTCCATTAAATGCATTTGTTAATAAATTACCCATAGATTTAGACTTTATGAATCAGACATATGCATAAAAATATATGAGAGCAATATGCATATGAAATACTAAGCCAAGAGAATGCAAGGTTATAAAAGATAACCTCAAAATGAAAAAAATTAAAAATGACCAGGAAAATATTTTAGTAAATTAGATATAACCCTAAAAAATATAAATAATAATTAATTTTTTATAAAATAAAGTCAACGACAGTTACTTATGATTATACATAAGAAAATATCAGCTAATCTTTCTGATAGCACTTTCAAATAACCACATCATTTCAAATAACAAATAAAAGTGAGAGAAATGGTCTTTTGTTTCACTATTAAAGCATTTATGACAATTGCAGTATCAATTTGTTAAGCATCATCTTAGGGGAATCATCTGAAGGAAAATATACAACTAAAAACAAATCCAAGTGGTTGAAATATTGAAATATAACTTGTGCTCAAAAGTTATATATAGTCCCTTAATAAAAGGAAAAATGCTTATAATTTAAAATGCGCTTCTCCGTTCTTTTATTTTTAAAACTCTAAAATGATTAAGATTCTAGACTGGTTAGTACAGCTATTTCTGAAAGGCTGTAACAAAGAATCATCAAGGAATTTCATATTTACAATGCCTGGAGGGAGTGGGGTATACGTGTTAAAGTCATAGTGAAACTAATATCAAAAATAATTAATTACAAATAGAAAGGACTTATGTAAATTTTGGAGGTAAGTGTGGAGACTAGTGCATGCACAGAGCCAGGAAGATAAGACATAGATATAGACAGAGAAAAATAGAATAAGTGCAAGGCAGGCTGGAAGATTTCCAATGATGATGCTAATACCCATCATAGACTTTTTATCATCACACCAGATTCGCAAAGGAACTGGTTCTACTTACCAGAATCATGATCACATGGTCCTTACCACTTGCCTTCGCTTAATTGGGTGGATCCATGTTTTATCTTCTAATATGCTGTGCTTAGTACAGGGATCTTCTGAATATTTTTAGAAGTGAAACTTGCCTCTCCCCCAACATACATAAAATTTCTTAAGGGAAAACTAAAAGATAAATTATCCTAATTAAAGAGTGGGATGTAATCTTAACTTTAAGTCAACTGATTATAGATGTTAGTACCACCTCCAAAATACTTTCATTGCAACATCTGGAATAGTATTTGACCAAACAATTGGATAACACCATCTAGCCAAGTGTGATTTCCCATCACAGGGAAATTTCTTTTATCTTTTGCCTTAGAAACCTATTGAAGTGTTAATACTTTGTTGAGAAGACTCAGCAAGTTGTGACAGTGCCAATAAAAGACTGAAGTCTAGAACATCCAAAGCATGCATGAAAATATAACAAGTGCCTTATGATTATATTAATTTACTCTCACATTTTCTACATTGAACTATAGCATCAACTCTTTGTATTTCTTTCCTCTTTTGTTATTTTTCTTTCCTTTTTTAAAATCTCACTGTCTTTAAAAATAACGCATATTTATAATTTCTGAACAATGAAAAAAATATTTTCTAAAACATTTCTGTATTTCCAAGGTGACTTCAACTTCACATAAATTTTAGCAGCATTAATTCTCTTATTTTCTCTTAACTTCTTCTTTCTCACCTTGATCAGTACATAGGTGCTATGGAATTTTTCTATTTGTTATAACCATTGTGTACTTTTTTCCTACATGATAAAGTATCCCCAGGTAAAGGGCAGGTGCTCTATACTTTTTATTCAAGTTCATGGTTTCAAGCACTTCATCATCAAATCTGTGAAATTTCTCTAGAACATTTTAAACTTCTGTTTTTAATGTTGATAATGTTAGAGGGGCTCACTATAATCCCATTATATCAAAGGCTATAATTACTATTATCTGTTTTTTTTCCTGCTTCCTTTTAGTTCACTTTCCTCTGTTCTATGTAGAAGGAGGTAGCATTATTAATTATAGACTGACAATAATGTAACTTCTTCAATATCACTACTATTTTTGCATTTATTGTGCTCAAATAAAGTGTCTACAGGGACACAGATCAAATTGAGTATCACTAAATCCCAGCTCACCCGTGCTGCTAGGGTTAGTAACTTTAATATAGGACCACTGAATAGTTCTTCAACATTGTGTAGGTTACTTCTGTGGAAATACAAATTCTTCCTGAGGTCTGCAAAATTATGTGATCGCTGTCAAAAATTTTGTCTTTGGTTTCAAATTCAAAATATTTTTCAAGTAAACTTCCTAGTGTCTTCTTTAACACCGTGATTGAAGATGCATTTTCCTAATTTTAAAAAATTTGTATAGAAATTTATTTTTTGTATTTAATAGGAAAGATGAGCAAAATGACATTATTTTATTATGACATTATTTTATTAAAGCTGTACTTTACATATTACTTGTTTATTTATGTATTATCTGTTTCTTTATACGGATAGCAAGATCCTGGAGAATGGAACTTTGTTTTATGTTCTGCAGCACATATCAAGAAATATGTTCTTTATGCTTGTAATATTCAAGAAATATTTATGGAAGGTTAAAATAGATTTTACTTTAAACTACTTTATTATACATATGCTCAATACATACAGGAATACAATTTAACAATTTACTTCATGGATTATAGTAAAAATGTCTATTGTTTTCACAGGACTTAAGATTCCTAAATAATAGTTACTTATAAAATTAATCAAATAGATTTTGACTATAGTAAACACATGTAGGCAAGCAATAGGAAGTTTTTAATGATCAAAAATTTCATGAAGCCATAGTGGATACATTACTATGTTGTGTGGATCTAACATTCTCCCTAATAGTTCGTTCCTAGTGAAAAGTCTGAACCCAGCATTGTTTTTCATATTGCTGAAAACATACATCTTCCAAGTATGAATTTCAAAATCTCCTTGAGTGACCAGCTTAATAATTCTCAGAAGCAAGTGATTCCTTGGTCATAATGACATTTAAAAATTTGTTTATTTTAAAATTTAAAAATTCAGGGTTAGGTATATAAATGGTCATTGTACAGGTAAAGTTTGGGCCTCATTTTGGTCCCCATGTCACCTGGTTTGAGATCAGATACCTTTAGTGTGCCCCTTTTTCCCTGCTCCTTCCCCTGGCAGTTTCCCACTACTGTCAATCCTTTTCTTATATTATTATGGTAATTGTTCAGGGTCCACTTGTGAGTGAGAACATGTGGTAGTCAGTTCTTGATATATCACTGAGAATTACAGACTCTCAATCCATCCAAGTTGCTGCGAAGTATAATTTTGTCCTTCTTTATGACTGCGTAATATTCCATCATGTATATGTACCACATTTCAAAAATGTAGTCTGCTTTTGATGGGCAGCACAATTGGCTCCATGTTTTTGCTATTGTGAATAGTGCTGCAATAAACATGAGTCTGCAGCTATCTTTTTATAGAAAAATTTGAGTTACTCTGGGTATATTCCCAGAAGGGAGATTGCTGGGTCATATGAGAGGTCAATTTTTAGATCTTTTAGGAATCGCCACTCTGTTTTCCACAGAGGTTGTAGTAATTTACACTCCCACCAACAGTGTCGAGGTGTTCCCTTTTTCCCACATCCTCTCCAGCATCTTGTTTTTTGAGTTATTGATGATGACCATCCTGACTGGAGTTATTTGGTATCTCAGTGTAGTTTTAATTTGCATTTCTTTGATGATTAGTGAGACTGAGCATTATTTCATGGATCTGTTGGCTGCTTGTAAGTCTTCTTTTGAGAAGTGTCTATTCATATCTTTTGCCCACTTTGTAATGAGACTTTGTTTTTTCTTTTCAGCACATTTGAGTTCCTTGTAGATCCTAGATGTTTGGCCTTTGTCAGATATAGAGTGGGCAAATAATTTTTCCCAGTTTGTGGGCTGTCTCCCTGGTTTCTTGATGGTTTCTTTGGCTTTGCAGAAGCTTGTCAGTTTGATGAGGTCCCACTTGTCTATCATATCTCTTATGGCATGGACACTTGGGGTTTTGATAAGGAATTGGTTGCCAGTTCCAATTTCCATAAGGGTGTCTCCTGCATTTTCTAAGGTTCTTATAGTTTGAGGTTTTATATTTAGCTCTTTGATCCATTTAGAGTTAATTTTTGTGTATGGTGATAGGTAGGGGTCTTGTTTTAATCTTCTGCATGTGGTCAGTCTAGGAGCTGGAAAAACAAGACCATTAAAACCTTAACTTCAGCAGAAGAATCCAGATCATGAAAGTAAAAGCCCAAATACAAAACATAGAAGACAAAAATATCATAGAAAAAATCAACAAAACAAAAGGTTGATTCTTTGAAAGGATAAACAAGACAGAACCCTAACCAGATTTGCCAAGAAAAAAGAGAGAACAATCCCAAATAAACACAATCAGAAATGTAAAAGATCATATCACAAAGGGCCTTGAAGAAATAAAAAAAATTATGAGAGATTACTTTGCATATCTTTGTGGAAACAAACTTGAAAACCTAAATGAGATGAAGGACTTTCTGATACCACACAACCTCCCAAGGTTGCAAAAAAGAAGAAATTGAGATATTATATAGACCAATAACAACCTAGGATACAGACTTCATCATAAAAAAAAGTACCCACAAAAAAAGTCCTGGACCAGATGGCTTTCCAGTAGAGTTCTACAAAGCATGCAAGGAGAAGCTGATACCAATCCTACTGAAAGTATTCCAAGCAATCAAGAAAGATGAAACTCTCCCCAAATCATTTTATGAAGCTAACATCACGCTGATACCCAAACCAGGTACAGATACAACAAAGAAAGAGAGCTACACGCCAATATCCCTGATGAACATAGATATAAAAATACTCAACAAGATTCTAGCAAATCAGATTCCAACAACATATCTCAAAAATTATGACTTTAGAAAATAAGTTATTTAATTTTAAGGAAAATATATTTTCTGTTTATTGATCTAAAGAGTGCAGTTTGAATTATATTAGTAGCATAACATTTTAGCAGCAAAGTATGTGTCGACTGTTGTTCAGAAAAGGTGAAACAGAACTGTTGTTTCTCTGTTCAAATTTAAATTTTCTTTCACTTAGATCTAGTCCACAAAAGACTGAGCATTAGGCAAATTGTAAAGATAAAATAAAATAAAATAAATTGCTTTCATTTATTGTCCTCACTGTTTATTCCATGACTGACATAATTTCTTGTGGCATCTTGGGAACTTATAATATGGATTATTTCTCAGGATGTCCAATCTGAAAATATTTGAATTTTCTGGTATTTATCATCTCCTTCATCCAGAGGAAAAATCTACACCCCATCAACTCCTGGGAAGCAGGATACCATGTAACTTTATTTACATGGTATCCTGCTTCCCAGGAGTTGATGGGGTGTAGATTATTTCTTTTTAAAAATTATATTAATATTTTTATTAATAATATTTAATACAATTATATTACGGGGTCTCACTCTGTACCCAAGCTGAAGTTCAGTGGTATAGTCATAGTTCACTGCAGTCTCAAACTATTTGGCTCAAGTGATTACCTGATCTTGTCCTCCCAAGTATCTGAGATAACAGGTGCAAACCACTGTGCCAAGCTTAGACTTTTTATAACAACATAAAATATTCCCCTAGCTTTCTAATTAATTTAATTCTTATTTCTTATTCCATGTGAATAAACAATGTGTTATGGGCTGAATTGTCTTCCAAAACTCATATGTTGAAGTTGTAACTCCCAGTACTTAAACTCAGAATGACACTGGATTTGGAGAAGGAATCTTTAAGGGATGATTAACTTAAAATGAGGCCATTAGGTGAGTTTTAATGCAATCTGACTGGTGTCTCTATAAAAAGGGAGATTTGAATACACTAGGAGACATTAGCATTTGTGAACTAAGAGGAAAAATGCGAGGAAAGAAGATGACATCCAAGGAAAGAGGACTCAGAGTGAAATAAACTGTTGACACTTTGATCTTGAACTTCCGACATCGAGAACTGTGAAAAAATGAATTTCTGCTGTTTAAGTCACCTAGTATTTTGTTCAGAACCTAGCAAATGAATACACCAAACAATTACGTAACTCTATAATTGTGCTTGTGTTTTTACCCTTTGAATGTTCCACTAGTGTGCGGTCTAATTCTCCATGCCCTGTGGACTTCAAAATTCTCTTGAAGAAGAAAGAAACAAAAATTATAAAACTTTAGTTCTCACCCTCTTATCATCTAGCTGTGTGATCTTGTGCAATTCACTTAACCTCTGTGTTCTTTAAGGTTTAAATCTATCCAGTGAAAAAAATAGTGCTGGATCAGTCTAGTTCCATTAAGGCTGTGGTTTTAAGGCATTTGATTGCAATTGTTAAATTTCTTGATAAAGTAATTGGCAAAAGTAAACGTAAAATTTAATTGTATGCACCTTGCCTACAGTGCTCTCTCACTTTTATGATTGTAAGAGAGAAAAAAATCTCTGCATTTCCAAATTCTTGACTGAGGCTTCTGTGACAAAAGGTTAATAAGAGAAAAACAAGTGAATTTATCAACATGTGTATCATGTATGCAACACAGGGGAGTACCCAGAAATTAGTAATTCAGAGAGGTGGCTTAGAACTCTGGCTTGTATAACATTTTCAATAAGGGACAAAAACTTTAGAGAAATGACAAGACAAAGGAAAATACCTTGAGTCTCTAGGGCAGCAAATCGTGAGAGCACAAATATATGTGGAGAAAACAGAGTAGTAGATAAGACTAGTTTGTGCATTCGTAAGTAAATTTCTCTGGTGCTATCTGCAGGCTAAGAGTCTAAAGTTGTCTCTGGTGATTAACTTTTGTTTTTCTTTGTAGAAAGGGGATGTGGAACATTTCTTTGTAAATTCTTTTTTTTCCTGCTTTTAAGCAAATAGGACAGAGAGCCTATCTTGAATGTGTTCCTTCTTGAATTTGTTCCTTCTTAGTAACCTTCAGCTCAAAATAATTCTGATACTAAAGTGGCATTTATTGGGATGACATATTTTTTGCCACCATTCATAATCAAGTACTGTTTTAAAAAATCCATTTTAGCCGGGCTTGGTGACTCAGCATGTAATCCCACGCCTTTGGGAGGTTGAGGTGAGTGGATTGCCTGAGCCCGCAGCTTTGAGACCCGCCTGGGCAGCGAGATCTCATCTCTACAATAAATAAATAAAAAAATCAGCCGGGCGTGATAGTGCATGCCTGTAGTTCCAGCTACTTGGAAGGCTGAGGCAGAAGGATCACCGGAGCAGGTTTAGGCTGCGGTGACCGGGAGCGGCCACTGCACTCTAGTCTGGGCGACAGAGTGAGACTCCAACTCAAAAAAAAAAAAAAAAAAAAAAAAAGGTGAGTGGATTGCCTGAACCTGAGGGTTCGAGACCTGCCTGGGCAACTTGGCAAGACCTCATCTCTACAATAAATCAAAAATTAGCGGGGCGTGGTAGCGCACGCATGGCAATAGTGGGACACTGCCAGGGAAGGGAGGTGGGGGCACATAACAACAATAGGAGTACCTAAACTCTACCTGTATGACGACCACTTATGTCCCAAACCCTGAATTTTACCCCATCTTTAAAATTAAAATTAAAAAAATCAATTAAAATCTCACTTTATGTTTTACTACTTTCTCAAAGACTCAAAAGCAAGTTAATTGTTTTATTATATTTTATTTTTCTTTGAAAACATTTGCTATTTACTCCCCTATGACACCCTGTTGCATTGTAATGTCCCATACAAAAATCTTAGCTGCATGGTGGTAGGATAGTGTCACATGATTAATTGTTAATGACTTCCTGGTATAACTGCACAGTGTCTGAAATATGTTAGATGTTCAATTAATAAAAAAGTAGATAAATAAATTACAGTAAAATATATACAACTCTGTAATTTAAAATTGTGCTTTACAAGATAACTATGTATTCAAAATGATAAAAGATATTCATCAATATGTGGCATTAGCCATGCATATTTTTCAAATATTTTTCCAAAAACATAATATTATGACTTATGAAGATATAAAAATGAACACATGTTCAAGATTTTATTGAACTTATTACTCCATAGGAAACCAGGTGGATATTATAACCATTTCAAAGAAGAATCTAGGGAACAGACATATCTATAGATTAGAAATATTGACATGAATGTATAAATGCAGGAAAGATTGTTTCTTTCCACCACAGAGAGTGGGTTATTCCTCCACTAGACAGAAGTCATTTGCATATCTCTATACAAGACTAGCTGAATTTTTCTCTCCTCAGTAGCAAAGGATTGGTGATTTTAGCTGGAGGAAAATTTTACATCCTTGGTTGTATTGATGGACACTTTTTCTGTGTATTGTGCATTGGAATAATTATTTGAGAAATATTTGTATGAGGAGATTTTACAGGTAATGCCAGCAAGGTCAGTGTCAGCTTAGATTAACTGTGGCTTGGTATCTGTCAGCCAAATTAGTGCTGCCTAGGAGGGAAGTTTAACCTGAACACTCAACACTTCAGGAAGGTTTTCCTTCATGAATCAGCAATTCTCTTAACTCCCTTTCTTCTCTCCAAGGTCAAAAAAGTTTTAGTGTCCCTGTAGGCCTACTTTACTTACCAATTGGTTTATACCATTCTGTAGCTGTCAAGCAACTTGTTGCCTAGTGTATTTGAATTACTAGTGATGCATAACAATTCAATGGAAGTTACTACTAAGAAGCATCACATAAAACTGCTGTGTGTATGTGAGTATGTGTTACATACAATTTTAGCATATGTAGGATAAAGATCATTTTTGAATACACCAATTTTTTATTATATTGAAATGTATAACGTTTTATTAAAAGAGAATCTAAAATGGATCTCCACTGAATTGTGGAGGATTGTGGAATCACAGAATCCATACTTGAAGTATATTATGCAGTTGAAGGAGAAATTTAAGTAGATGTCTGTTCATTCATTTCTGACAACCTTTCCCTAGATATTGAACAAAAGAAGAACATTTAAGAACTTAAAAAAAAAAATCTACCATGCTT
The DNA here is from genome assembly GCF_000164805.1 of Carlito syrichta. Classification (NCBI taxonomy): domain Eukaryota; kingdom Metazoa; phylum Chordata; class Mammalia; order Primates; family Tarsiidae; genus Carlito; species Carlito syrichta. The sequence goes on from NW_007260334.1 coordinate 328,514, forward strand.
AAGAAATGTTTCATAAAACTGAAAGATGGCCGGGCTCAGTGGCTCAGCCTGGAATCCGCACCTTTGGGAGGCTGAGGTGAGTGGATTGCCTGAGCCCGCGGGTTCGAGACCCGCCTGGGCAGGGAGACCTCATCTCCACAATAAATAAAAAAATCAGCCAGGCGTGGTAGCGCATGCCTGTAATTCTGGCTACTTGGAAGGCTGAGGCGGAAGGATCGCCAAAGCCCAGCAGGTCGAGGCTGCGGTGGCCGGGAGCGGCCACTGCACTCCAGTCTGGGCGACAGAGTGAGACATCAACTCAAAAAAAAAAACAAAAACAAAAACAAAAAAAACCCCCCAAAACCACAAAAAAACTGAAAGATGTAGAATATTGTGTATCAGTGTTAGCATGGAAAGGTATGTTGACAATAATGACATGAAACCAACTTTAACTGCTGACTTCTTTCTGCATTTAAGTGGAGATCAGGCAGGTGCCTCCCACCTCAAGAGGGACATTCTGCCAGGAGTATAGTGAACTGAGAGCCTCCAGATGAAGAACCCGCAGGATCCACTGCAATTTTTCACCTGAGGTTTCGCTCTTTCAGGACATCATCAGCCAAACACTGAGCATGATGGTCTCCCATGACCTGGCTACTACATCGCCAAATGAGAGTCTTCCATGGGAGAGTTTTTGCACTGGAGCTCCCATTTCAGCTTGAGAGGACATTCTCAGAGCTGTTGTACAGTCTGAGATGCTTCCTACCCAATTTGCCTCACTTCTGCCTCTTTACATTTATCAGACACGAGTAGTGACTTTAGGTTTTCCATACCTAATGCTTGCTCTCTTTTTTCTATATCTTTCACTGATGCTCACACTTCCAATTTAGCCTATGCATTCTCTTCCTAGAATACCCAAGTAGATACAATGTACTAGCTACAAATAGAAGGTAGTATTCATAACATTACGTACAAAAGCACACAAGCCCCCACATATATATACAGATAAATATCAACTTATAGGTTTTACATATTTTCATTAAAACTTTTATTTCAATCACTATGTAGAGAGTCTGTCTCTATGGTGCAGATAAAAATACTTCAGAACAAAAATGTGTAAGTATTTGTCCACATTTATAAGGTAACAAATATGGGACAGCAGTAGTCCTCCCAAGTGGATTTTCTTGGCATGGTTTCAGTACCTGTAGTCAACCATGGTTTGACGATATCAAATGGAAAATTTCAGAAATATGCAATGTAGAAGTCTGAAACTGTATGCTATTCTGAGTAGCACAACAAAATCTCACCTTGTCCAGTTCTGTCCCACCTAGAGAGTGAATTATCTGTTTTCCAGCATACCTAGGCTGTGTAGGCTACCCATCTATAAGTCACTTAGTAGCCTTTTAATTATCAGATGAAAAATATAGTGTACATAGGGTTCAGTGCTATTCATGGTGTTAGGCATCCATTGGAAGTTTGGAATCTATCACCTATGGATTAGAGTGTATTACTATATATATTTTATACACTTATTCATTGTCTAGTATATGTTCTGGAGAATGTTAATAGATTTTATTCAACCCAACGTTTCTTTTTTACACAAAAATAAAAGTTATTGAATTTTAAATGAGAATAGTTTTTAATCCCTCTTATTAATAATAACAAATATTTGACTTCTAAATCAAAGGTGGATGATCTTGCTTTATATAACAAAGAGCAAAGGCACAGAGATGAGTGTAAAAAGAGTACACAGTCTGGAGACTGGGGGTAGATAAACTCTGGAATTGTCCTCTCAGTTACTCTTTGTTGTTAGACTTATTTTATTTGACTGTTATGTGGAATAGAGACTGTAATACAAGGAGTACAGTTTTGAAATGACACCATCTCAACCTTGTTCCTCTTCCACAATATTATTCTTCTAGTCAACATGGAAATATAGAAAGAAGAAAAAATAGCTGAAACATTTGCATCAGTGAGTGGTTAAAAATATTCTACAGTGAAGCAGTTACTTTGTATTTTTTCTACTTCCCAAGTAGTTGATAGCATAGAAGCTGTATATAAACAAGTTGTTTTATCATTTGTTTTTTGATACTGAGTTTCATAGCTTAGATTTTCTTTGCACTTCACGTGTTCAAGTAAGAGACTACAAAGGAGTGAAGACCAGTGTTCTCTAATTAAAGTGGGTGGATTGCCAAACACATATAAACAAATCTAAGGGAAGGATTAAGTTATATGAGAGCGAACTTTTAATAAAAATTGTGAAAGAGGAAATTACCTTTCACCCATTCTTTCAGTATTTCTACATCAATCTTCTTCAGGATTTGAGGATATTGCTGATTCTTTTCCAATTAGTTTGTCTGCTGCTGTTCTTGTTACCCACACAGAAGAGGTTCTCTGCCTAAAATGTCCTTTCTTAAGTCCTATGTCTAGTTAATTTATTATCACCCTATGAAATAACCCTCATGTCCCAACCTAACACCCCTCTTCGTTTATGGCAGCTTATTCATATCTTTCAACCTACTTCTCTTTTCCATTAGACTTAAAACATTCAAGGGCATGTCTTTTTCATCTTGTTTCTTTAATACCTGACTGGAGTAGTCAGCATATCCTAACATTGGCATTTAATTACTTTACGTTCTATCATTATTCTAAATTTCCAAACTTGTCACTCAGTTGTCTGTCATACAAGTTCTGATTCATTCAGACTAGTCCATTTGGCATGCAAAGTATATCTGAATATAATGATTTAAAAATATAATCTAGTCAAAATAATCCATATTCTGAATAACTGATCTATTGCATGCGCTCTTCTTTCCAAGACTGCCTTTTTTACTCTTTTTGCATTTTTTCATGTCACTAATTTTTTCAATGCTAAAGGAAAGTCTCCCCTTCTCCATGAACTTCTGCTTTTTATTTCATATCATAGGAATTATATTTCAGGACTTTATTACTTATATCATTTATTGACACTAGCTCTTTTATTTATTTATTTATCTATTTATTTATTTATTTTTGCCATTCTTTGCATTGACCTTGTTATGTTGTTGGCTTTGACCGTAGTGTGTTTTGGGGGAATGTGTATGTGTGTGTGTTTTATACCTAAATTATATACTTTAAACAAGAAAGATACATAAATATTTTATTCAATATCCTTAATTTTGCAGCAGATAGCCAATGGGGAATCAGAAAGTCAAGAACATTTATTTCTTTTTAGGATACTCATTGGAATCATCGACAGAATAGGGAAAAGAATGAAGAGATTTGAACTTTGGCTGAGGTAAGGAGAGAGAGTGCAGAAAATAGCTTGGCAGTGGAAGGATCACCAAAGCTTCCTGTGTAGTTTAACTACATGTGAGCAGTTTACCATGAAGTGAGAAAGGAGAGAAGTGAATATCAGCCAAGGTGGCATGAGGGGAACAAAAACCAAGCCAGAGCATGAATTCTCTTGCCAATAAAAACACTTCTCTTTTGTAGAAAGTCGACATTTCAGCCAGCAACAACACTGATGGTAAGAGTAAAGTGTTCCACCTTGTCACTTGGGATATCTTTGCACTAGGGCAACATGAGGCTACAATGAATGAATTACTTAACTAGCACAGTGGCAAGCACACAGCTAAAATTTAGAGTAACTTAGGCAACTCCACAAATAATAGAGGGGCATATGACAACGTGAGGAAAGTGGTATGATTGACTTCATCAAAACAAGTAATTTTTGTTTAATTATATAAAACATACACAGAATAATGTCATCTTAAAAATACTGTGCAAAATTTTGAAATATTTGAAAAATGAGCGATTTAACTTATAACTTTTTTTCCTGTAAGAATATCAGGTCCTCAAATATATTCTAAGATATGTTATTTCTGCACATATATAGTAAAAAGAGTAAAGACCAGAGGGTTTTTCTGTGCCCTAGTTTTATTACTAACTGATGGTGTAACTTTTTGAATAATTTACAATAAAAATTGATTATAAATATTCTCTGCAATTTTGGAATTATATATAGTAACATGAGATAATTAGCATTCAATTACTTTGACACCCACACAAATTGCAATAATCCCATAACTTTCTGTTTCTCACAAAAACTAGCAAAGTACCATTTAGTAATGAAGCAAAGATTATTGAATAATGGACAAGAAAGAGGTAGATGGATATTATAGCCAAACAATATATAACACAGCAGGAAACCTACAGACTACTTGAGTTAACCATTCTCGATTCAATATTTGAGATACTGAAATGTGGCTACTTTACTTCACTAAACACACACATATGTGAGCAAACCCAGTTGAAACACCCAGGCCAAAAAGATATTAATGTATAAACTAAAATGCAAATATATATGACCAAGGCACTGTTCTAGTAAATAATTATATCAGTGGGCTTAAGTTGAAGACCACTGGCTTCTTGTTAAGTGTGATTTGGGACAGGTGGGTAGGAGGGGAGTCAAATGATCTAAATGAAACAAGTTTCATTGTATGAATTTTCCCTCTCAGCTCTCAACCGTAAATAATGATATTCAGAAAATGTGATTGAGCTTAGAGTTTATTACAGCTCCAAACTTGAGGATGGCCATCTGGAAGACATTGACTCCAAATGAATGGGGTCAGCATTCCAAAGTGGAGAAGTTTTCACATACACAGGCAGAGACAGAGAAATGATAAAACGATTATAACAGTTTCCATGTGCATACGTTATAGTGATTCGATTGATTCCATAATGCTACATTTCAAAAAAAGATTAATTTATTACTCTGCAAGGATGAGTAGTAATCTGAGGGGGTTTTATCTTGTGTGCTGGTTAATCTTAATTAAAGAAAGAAAAAAAGGCCGACATTGTACCTACATCTCACATGACTCAGGCTGCACAGCCACATTTCTCTCGAGGTTCAGAATCAAGTTTCAATAGCTTTCAGTTTGAATTATTTAATTTTGCATGACAAACAGAGAAATTTCAGACTAGATAATCAATACTGAACATTTAATATGTGCAAACTCTCTTTTCTGGATAACGTTGGCTGAATTCTTACTTTCAAATTAATGAGTTATCAAATAGCATCAGCTGAGATTTGTGCAGCTAACTAGGCTGTAAATTTGTTTGTTGTTTTGCATCATTCATGTTGCCTGTCAAATCTGGTGGCAGCACATCTCGGTTTGACATCGTTTTTCATGGTCTCTTCAGCAGCATGTGCAATGCCATCCATCCATCCATCCTTCTAGGAAGGGTTATGTTAGAAATGCAAAATCGATCATAATATATGAAAAAGTATACCAATTTAATTCATACAGAATGGCATTTAAAAAAATTTTTATTTCCACATTCTAAAGTACTTTGGAGATACGGGCTTATAGTTTCCTGAGGTTGAGAGAACTGCACGACTATAGAGACAGGAATCTAACATATTTTCAAAGAGTGTATAACTTATTGACTAACATTATGTCTTAAAAAACATTTCTGGAGTGCTGTTTATCACATGGATATTTGAATCTCTGAACTGATTTGTCTTACTGAGAATTATAATTGCATATTTTGTCCTTCTGCTGCCAACTATGTAAAATCAGTGATTATAAAAGATCCACATTTTATTTTATCACCAACTTTTATCCTGTGTTGCTGACAAATCTTGATAATAGATAAACATGTACAGCCCTTCTCTGATTTTATAACAGGGCATGGGCTATATGAGACATGGGAAGTTACTTTCCACACTTAAAATTGTATGACTTTACTAATACCATCTACCATAGTTTAGGCAAATTAGAATTCCGAAAGAAAGACGGGGGGAAGGAGAGAGAAAGAAATCACTTTGACATTGTAAAATAAGATTCCTTGAGAAGAAAAAATGAGACTCATCTGGCTAAAGAAATCTTATTTTTCTTTCTTAAATTTTTAACTCAAAGACATGACAACAATTCATTTAGATAATCAATGAAGCATTTTAAGCAAGAAATCCCAACACATGAGTGATATAGATGCATTTGTGTGAAGTTTAACTTTCTGTTTCTGTACACATTGCCTCACATAACTTCATTCCATCTTATCTTTTTTCTCACCCCTTTTAACCATTGATCTTATTGCTGACCAAATCTGATTTACTCTTGGTCTACATCTCTGGTGTTTATACTTTTGCTACTTTCATGCTAAGTAACCTATTGATGTGAGCACTTTTTTTTTTTAAATCTCTAGGAGCAATGTTGAATATCCTGCTTCTAAAGTTTCATCTGTTTCACCTGGACCTATTTACTTTGAGGGGTGTTACAGGGACCAAAGTTGTGGGTGACGATGTTATATTGTAGCTATTGAACACATTGTGCATATATATTATATTGATAAAATTATAATCCTTTTCATCATTTTTGTCTCCTAAAGTCCTCTGTTAACATGATATATATTTATGTTTTGAAAGTCTTCTCCAAAACTCATGTTGAAACTTAATCTCCATCATAATGGCATTAAAAGGTGAGGCTTTTGGGAGCTACTTAGGTTTAGATAAGGTCATCAGGATAAGGCCCTAAGATGGAACTGGTAGTTTTATAAGAAGAGGAAGATCATATGGTAGTTCTATTTATAGTCTTTTGAAAAACCTTCATGCTGTTCTCCATAATGTCTGTAGTAGTTTGCATTCCTACTAACAGTGTATGAGTTCCCTTTTCTCTGTAAACTCACCAGCATTTGTTATTTTTCTTTTTGATAATAGCCATTCTAACTGGGGCATGATAATATCTCATTGTGTTTTTATTTGCTTTTCATTGATGGTTAGTGCTGTTCAGCATTGTTATCATTTTTTGTTGAACATTTGCATGTATTCTTTTGGGAAACGTTTACTCAGATTAATTGCCTATTTTTTAAAGTATCATTGCTTATTTTGAACTACCATATGATCCAGCAATCCACTACTATAAGTTTACCCAAAGAAAAAAAAATCACTACAGGCAAAGAGATAACTGAACCCCCATGTGTATTGTAACACCATTCACAATAGCTGAGATATGGAATCATACTAGGTGTCCATCAACAGAAGAATGGATAAAGAAAATACAATGAAATACTATTTATCAATTAAAAAATAATCAAATCCTATTATTCATAGTAACATAGATGGGAGTGGGCGATAATATGTTAAGTAAAATAATCCAGAAACAGAGAGTTAAACACTCATGTGGAAGCTGAAGAAAAGTTGGTCTCATAGTAGTAAAAAGTAGAACATAGGGGTTGGAAATGGTAGGGGAAAAGAAGGATAGAAGAACTTTTGTTAAAGAAAATAAAATTAACGTGACCTTATCACTATACATCATTTATATCAAAAGATCACTATGTTCTGCATAAACAGGTAAAATTATTTGTCAATTAAAAATAAAATAAATAATCTGACATGCTTTTGTCCTGTTGCCATGTGATGTCCTCTGCTATGGTAAGACCCAATAAGGAGTCCCTTACCAGATGTTCCTGGACTTCCTAGCCTCCAGAACTGTAGGAAATACATTTCCTTTCCTAATAAATTACCCAGTGTTAGGTACTCAGTTATAGCATTAAAAAATAGTCTAAGAAAACACTATTTTCTTCAAAGTGACAGTGTGCCCAGGAAAAGATTCAACGTGTCAGGCTCCTGTATAATTAGGCGTGGCTTAACTTTGTTCTGAACAATTACATTTACAGGAATCTACTGAGTGGAGACTAAATAAAAGTTATTGTTTTCCTAATTAAAAGTTAAAATTAATAAGAGACATTCATTTTTTTTAGAGTTTGTTCTTTTTGCTCTGCCTGGGACACACATGTGACTTCTGTGGTAAAACAACCACACTGTGAGCATGGGAGTAAAAGCCATGTGGGTTGAAATTGGCAACATGAAAAGGAAGAAAAAACCTACAACTCTCTTGTTATCATGAAACTACTGTATTAGTCCTGGAATTCCTTCTCAGGGCTTCATGTTTTGTGGGAAATAATAAATTCTTATTTGACTAAGGCACTCTAGTGACAATTCTACAACATGTATCCTAGCTCATGCAGCTATGATGTCAAATTCCATTCTAAGGGTTTGGGGAAATCATTAACTCTGCTCACCTCAAAAGTGGTGCCTAACCTATTTCCTCATCATTAATACCTTGGGCAGTAATCATTAGTCAAAATTAAACTGAGATCCCACTTTGTTGAATAGTGTTCTGAAACTGATAGATGGAAGAGTAATGGGGTTATGAGTTAAATATTTATTATGGACCTTGATTTCAAAATTCTAGAACATTTTTAACAAGACCTCCTGAAGGACATCAAACATAGCACATGAAAGTACTCTTGAAAAATTGGAGTTGCAATAGTTTTATCTTTATTTCCTCTTAGTTTTCTTTGACACTTAAAGGACATTTACTACTATATAAGCCCTCTTGTTCTCATGCAGAATAGCTTTCCTTATGTGGGAAACTTTTCATTTATGCCACAAATGTCCATTGAATAAACTGTGCTGGATGCAGAGAATATAAGGAAGATCAAGAATGATTATTGGTATTCACAAAACTTATAGAGTAATAGAGAAAGTAGAAAAAAGTTTTATTATATGCTTTAACCTTCTATTATAAAACAAGGGAGCTCTTATTCCCTTTGTAAGGAATAACAATGAATCTCAATATTAGATGGAGAGGTATGTATTAATGTGTATGCTCCTATAAGTAGAAAAAAATTAATTTTTCAATTGAATCAGCTTCAAATAATAAAAGCTGGAGTGTTCCTTGGTCTACATATAACTTTGTGACAGACAATGTAAAGTGAACTGGTCTTCAAAATGCGATATCAGCATTCAGATGAAAAATCATCACAGTAATAAAATGTAAATAGAGCCATTTTTGGTATTTTAGAAAAAATATGCCTCAGCAGCTTAATTATACATAGAGCTAACTTTAAAGTTTAAAGTCCTCTTGAAATAGTGCTGAAATATAATGAATTGTATGCATAATAGAGTATAATAATAATAATAATAATAGATATTACTATCTAGACATGGTTTCTTAAGCTCTGGCAGCACAATTAATACTATCAACATCCAGGAACCAGAGGTAGAGTTTTACCCAAAGCACATAAAATTAAAATAGGAAAAGAGTGCCCCTAGAAGAAATTTTAGGGACGTATCACCCAAAGTCAGGTATTAGAAATGTCAGTTATACCCCTACAGCTAGCCACATGCATACACATACACATACTCTTTTTCTTTTCAAAGAGGAAGCTATTTTCACATTTGGGAATATTAGTCATTATTTGTAGTCCTAAAATAGTCCATAGGAATTAAAAAAAAAAAGACAGGGCATTCCTAGAAACAAAGGTATGGATATTTTTATTGTCTTTATAAAATAGTTAACTCTGTTCTCCACAGTTCCATGTTCCTATTCCTTTAGAATGTAAGTCTGAACTGACAGAATCCAAGAGGAAATCAAATTTCACAACCAGGTCATTAGTAATCGAAATTCCAATTAAAACTAAGAATTTAATTTTCTCTTTGTTTCTGTCATTTCTGATATTACCAATTCCTCAAATGATTTACTTTTAAAAAAAAATAATTAAACATAGCTTTTCATTCAATATGAATTTGGGCCTAAATCTCCAAATCCAAATTCTGGACTAGTTATACTGTAACACTTAATTTTATAGGAGAGAAACCCATCTCTATAAATAAGAGATACCTGTGCTCTGCACTGTACCTGCATTGAAAATGTACTAATCTAAAAAACTCACTGACTTGAAAATCAGTCTACATTGATTTTTCAGATGTACTGTATTCAGTGAAACTGCCCACAGAAGTCACTATTAACCTCCTACATTCCAGACATAGAAAACATCAGACACAAATAAAAAAAAAATTTAAACAATGATCTATATTTCTATGGTATTTACTTTCAACATATTGTATTATTTCCTAACCCAGTGTTTCACCTCTTCCCCCAGTTTTCAGCAGTATTCTACTTTTTAAAAACTATCAATGTGTATACCTTATTCTGCTACTGTACTACTCAGCTTTGACTAGCTACATATTTTATTTAGCATAGACTGCTTTCCACAAGCAGCTTTTGTAGTGAATTTATGTTATTTGGCTCTAAATTTGAAAGAAATAGAGACAATCAGGTTTTGTCAGGTGATAGGGTATTTTTGGAAGATGCTAAGAAAAGCAAGAAAACAGAAGAAATTGGCTCAGTCAGTTGCAAATTCAGAATAGAGTAAAATTTTAGCATTTTTGTAGAAAAAGAAAAAAAGTAAAAGAGTAGCACTTTTGTTCAGGCTACAGTACAAATCCTAGGTATTCCAGCAACAATTCTAGTTGTCTGCTTTTTTTTTATTTTTATTTTTCCTTCAGCTTCTCTTTTCCCTATCCCTCTGCTTATTTTTCCTGTTGCTTGAATTGGCCAGGCTTTTTGCTTGTTGAAGTACCTGTGGCATGGGTCTTGGTTTATGCTCTTTATGACTAGCTTTGTTTTTCCTGTGTGTCAGATTGAACTCTTAAAGTGTAAAAAAAAGAAGTGGATATTTTTGTTGCTTTATATTATCTATATTGACTCAAGGACTAGCATCCAGTCAGCTCATAAAACTCTACTTCAGCCAATAGTTCACCCTTGGATAGACCACTATCTTCCCTCCATTGTTGGGGAAAAATTTGATTACTTAAACACAATTATAATGATGTATATACAACAAGTCTTATCCAGCAGATTCACTCACGATGGGCAATACGGTAGATAGCTGCTCTGGGGCTTCCCAATCTTGTTATAGAGGAAATTGCTAATTTTTTTTTTTTTTTTTACATGTTGCTCTTCTTTATGGATACTGCTGTGTAGTGGAAAATACAAGACACTTATTTGTGCGATTCCAGATGTTTCTGTGGAGATGATGGTATATTCCAAAAGTCTATCAAGAACATTGTTGATTCATATTCCATTTGAAATGTGAAAGTGCTTTTAGGGAGATTATTTAATGGGGTTAACTTTTATAATGTCTCCAGTGAATGTGTATTATATAACTCTAAGATAAATACAGACAAATGAAAATAAACACCATAAATATTTCAAGTGTTATATCCTCTTGCTAAACTGACCCTTTTATTATTATATAATGAGCCACATTGTCTCTTTTTAAAGTTTTTGTTTTCAAATCTTTTTTATCTGATGTAAGTATAGATGTTCCTGTTCTTTTGGGGTTTCCGTTTGTGTGGAATATCTTTCTCCATTCCTTTATTTTCAGTCTATGTGTGACTTTTATAGGTGAAGTGAGTTTCTTTTAGGCAGAATATAGCTAGTTCTTATTTTTGTAATTCATTTTGCCACTCTATGTATATTTTGGATAATTTAATCCCTTCATATTGTATGCTATTATTGACAGGTAAGGACTTAATACTGCCGTGTTATTATTTGTTTTCTGGTTATTTTATGAGATGTTTCTTCATTCCTTTCTGTCTCCCTTTGTATAAAAGCTTTTACCTCTAGTTCTATGTTTTAATTTTTATTTTTTGTGTGTATCTGTTGTAGGTTTTTGATTTGTAGTTTATTTGAATCTGAATAGACATGTCTCAGAAGATTTACAATTGAACAACAGATATATGAAATAATGCTCATCAGCACTAATTGTCAGAGAAATGTGAATCAAAACAATAATGGTCTTTATAAAAAAATAGGTAATACAAATGTTCACTTGATGTGGAGACATAGGAAGCCTCATATGCTGTTGATGGAACTGTAGACAACAGTATAGAGATACAGTATAGAGAACAGTATGGGGGCTCCTCAAAAAACTAAATTGATCCAATAATTACACTACTGAGCATAGTAAAAATATCAGTATATCAAAGAGATATCTATATATCTACTGCAACACTAGTCATAATAGCCAAGATAAGAAATCAACCTAAATGCCTATCACAAGATGAATTGACTTTCATAAGGTGGTACATACACACAATGGAATATTTTCAGCTATAAAAAAATAAAATCCTGTCATTTGCAACAACAAGGATGGAACTGAGGTACATTATGTTAAGTGTAATAACCAGGAACAGAAAGACAAATTTCACATGTTCTTACTCATATGTAGGAACTAAAATATTGTATTTTTTAAATTGAACTTATATAGAGATAGAGTAGAATGATATTTACCAGAGGCTGGAAAGGGTAGCAGAAAGGGAAGGGAGTTATGTGGGAATGGTCATTAGGTGCAAAAATACAGTTAGATAGAATTAATAAGGTCTAATATTCAGTAGCACAATCGGGTGACTATAGATAACAATTTATTGTATACTTTAAGATAACTAAATTAGTGAAGTTTGAATGTTTCTAATAAAAAAATAGTAAATGCTTGAGGTGATGGATACCCTAATTACTCTAATTTGATAATTACACATTATATGCCTATATCAAAACATCACATATACCACAAAAATCTTTAATTATTATGTATCCATAATAATTTAAAATAAAATTAATAAAAACAAAAATAAATGCCAATTGTGACTCTCAAATATATAACATTAAAAATTGAAATAAATAAACTTCTTCATTGTGGAACACAGGTCTAAAGCACCATTTTGCTAAGCCAATCTTTTACTGAGTTTTGAAAATATGTCATATTTAGAGACTCCCATAATTCTACTTGTATTAAATATATTTAAAGGAATCTATTACATATAGGTCAATTCCACACGAATATACATTGATTGAATTTTATTAAATCAAGTCAAGCAGATTTTTAAAAATGAAAAGCAATAATTTACACAAAAATAATAAAATGAACTTTATTATTTTAAATAATCTTTATTTTTTAAAGTCAATACAAAGCCAATATCAGAAGTTCTAGTTCAATATAAACTGTGAGCCTACTACTTTTTAAATGCCTCTAAAACCATGAAATATTTTTAAAAAGCATATTAGAATGCATGCCACTAATTATTTGTAAATTTCCCAATATTTTAATACTAACTAGATAATTTCAAGAAAAATACCGTTTGAGAAAAGCACATTTATTTTTAAAAGAATATAGGCCAACACCATACAGTGTAGTAAAACAATCTAGACAGAAACTCCAGTATTCAGTGGGTCTGTAGATAGGTAACCTAACAACACAGAAAAATGGGTACACCTTATAATATCCTGTTGAATAATAAAGAAAATCATCATTCAAACTTGTTTTGGAATATCCTTGTACTTTTTTTTATAAGAAATCATGACATTGGTAACTTTTCTAAAAATTTTAAAATATCAAGTACAACATAAGTTACGGAAAACTGTTGAGAATTTTACAACCAATAAATGTAATTAAATTCCTATTATAAATACCAAACATAAAACAGGAGATACCAAGCAAAATGTATACTTTCAATAGAAAAGTTTAATTATTTTAGAGATTTTAACAAAAAAATTCTTTCTCGTTCCACTCGGTTTGCACTATTCTTAAGACACTTAACATACACAATGTGTACTTCCTACTGAATGATAGAAATGCATACGTGAGTGAATGAACAAATAAACTAAGGATCTCCAAAAGTAAAATTACCTTGACAAAATATTTTGTTAATGTTCATGAATCACTTAAGACCAATGAATAAATTTAATTTATGTTTATATTCCTAGAAAACAGCTCAGACTTAGCTTGCCATGGATAATTGTGAATCTCAAAGTTATAAAAGGAAAAATGTTGAAGATTAAAATGTGCAAACTTGTTCATTGTGGAATACTGATCTAAAGCTCCATTTTGTTAACTCAGTATACATATTTAAGAGTTGAACGAATAGGTAACTGAATTTAATTTCTATGCTGTTAGCGTTTTTTTAAAAATAAAATTTGAATTTGAAATAAAATAAGGAAGAAAACCCAAGCATCTCAAGAATTTATTGAATTAATTTACCACTGAACTAGTGTTAGATTTTTAAAAGTAAGTAGGTTTGCAATGAGTTTAAGCAGGGCATGTTGGATTTAATTTATTGAGAGGTTGCTATTTTTCACATTGCAAATGAGAATAACTCTTTTAACTTAATTATACACACCTGCTTTTTCTTTACCAACTCAAAATATTGAGTGATGGAATTATTTCTGTATAGCAACATAGATAATCATCTACCTTCTCTGCAGTAAGCAGGATGGTCAGGCTGGAAAAGCCTTATTCAAATCTTTAAAAAAGAAAAATAGGATTTTTTCTTGCTACCAGGATGATAAAATAAAAATCGATTGTTGCAAGTATATTGTCCAACATGAGAAGTCAATTAATGCTATTACGATTTCAAATTCATCAACTAAAATATAATGTAAAAAACTACAGATTTCTCAGACTATTATTTATTTATTTTTCCTCTGCACAAAGTATCCTTCAAAAGCTGAATTGAGCTTCAATAGCCTATCAAAAATTGAATGAGATACATTTTTACAAAAGTTAAGCCACCTATTTTTTATCTTTCTATTTTTTCTGTATTCATCATATTAGTATTTTGCTTTCTTTCTCTTAATATACACATACACATTTACCAACATACGCACACTTTTATAATATCACTATTATTATTTGCTCAAGTTTGAGAGTGAACTAAAATACTGTAATATGACATTTCTACAATGTTGACACAATAATATCATTCAATATACAATTCATATTCAGTGTTACCAGTTATTGCAATAATGCATTTTGTAGATTAAAAAAAAATCTTTACCAATAGGGTGCATAATCATTAATTTTTATTTAGTTAAAAATTTTGCCTAGACAAAGAGTTTGAATTCTTTGAACTCTACAAATGACCCTCAAACTTTGGAATACAGCTATGTGTATATGCTGTGTATGGTACTCTGTATTCCACTAAACCTTATGTAGCTCCCGGTAACTTAGGGTCTCTCAGTTTGCCTAAGTTTGTGGGTGTCATGTCTTCTGTTTGTACAGTCTGGTAGTATTGAACTAGATGGGAGCTAAAATTGGGGTGACTCTGCTTATAATGTGGGTTGGGAGCTTGTTGTTAATCTCTTCTAGTAAACAAAAAGATGGCTCAATTCTGTGCCCACATGTTTGTAACAAAGTTGGATTAGTATTCATTTTGAGGTTCTTATAGGTTCTATGTTCCTTAGTAATTGAGAATTAGGGTATTATACCACACTGCAGTTATTGACTAGAATATATCTTCATAGAGAGAAAAACTGAAACACTGTGCAGCTCTTTTAAAATCTCCAGAAGTTCAAAATCATTTCAGAAACATTCAACAGTATATTTATATTTTCTACAGCATTTCTATTCTGCGTTTTTCTCCATCCATTTTGACTTTTCTTATAATCAGCATAAAGTTTCAGTTGGCTTATACAAATATAACTACTCTCCCATACAGTAATCACATTGACTTGAAATTATTTATGGTGGAATAACCACTGTATATTGTGTTATCATTATGTATGATATCTAACTCACAGTATGTCTTAACAAATGATAGTATCAGACAACTCTTCTTTATTTGGAAATATGCTTTATTTAATATGTTGCATTTAAATGAAAAATCAGATATCCTTAGATTAATAATGTGTATTTCTATGATTTAGTTGTGTTTCTTTTTGTAAACCAGAAAAAAATACTTTCTCATTATTCAAGCCTAGGACAAAAAAATTGTTTTCTTTTTTAATGCTACAAAATACAGGTAGAAAAATAGAAATGATATTTTAGCAGGTGCCAGCTACATCTAATATGATTTTCTGTCAACACAGAAACTATGAGTTGTATGTTTTAAAGATTGCAGTCAAATTGTTTTGTTCAGTAAATAGAGTCTGGATTTCTGTATGTCAAAATGATGCTTTCTAAAAAACAATGAAATTTTGCAACAAAAAACAGTATAAAATTGCCAACTATTAGACACAGACAGCTTAGTTCAAATTCCAATAAGCAACATTGAAATGCAGGGTATATGCCCCTGCACTGTAAATAAGAAAATGTTATATGGCTCTTTTAGGAAAAGAGGCTTAAATCAGGACCGATATTTTATACCTGAAGGGTGGTCAGGATTATCCTACATCATTACAGGCAACATAATCAAAATATATTAAAATGATAAAATGTAAAGTAGTAATTGGCTAACACAAAAAGTTCAAAGTCTCAGAGATCCTGTATATATGAATAATATTTGATAATAATATCAATGATAAGATTTAAATCACTCACATTGATCTGGATGACATTAGAATCTAAGAAGACCTGGCAACCTGTTCTGTGTTTTAGCAACTATTTTTATTTTATTCTATTAAGTTATGGGGTGCAAGTCAGGATTGTGTACATAAGTAGTTTAGGTACAGGTCAAGTTCTGGGTCTCCCACTGGACCATTTTTCCTGGATTAGAATCAGGCACCCTTATTGATGTTATGTGTCCCCCTGCCCCTGGCATGTCTTGCTACTGCCAATCCCTTTTTTGTAGTATTTTGATAGACGTTCAAGGTTCACTTATGAGTGACAAAAATATTGTACATAGTTCTTTGTTTCTGTGATAGATCACTGAGTATGACAAACTCCAAACCCATCTAAGTAGTTGCAAAGTCCATAATTTTGTCTTTCTTTATGGCTGTGTGCTATTCCATCATAAATATGTACCGCTTTTTTTATCTAGTCCAGTTTTGATGAAACACAGTTGGCTCCATGTTTTTGCTATTGTGAATAGTGCTGTAATAAACATAAACATGCAGGAATCTTTTTTAATAGAATGATTTGAGTTCCTCTGGGTATATTCCAGGTCATATGGAAGATCAATTTTTAGTTCTTTTAGAAATTGCCACACTGTTTTCCATAGAGGATGGAGTAGTTTGCACTCTCAACAACAGTGTAGAAGCATTCCCTTTTCTCCACATTTTTTGTGCATCTGGTTTTTTTTTGTTTTATTAATGATGACCATGCTTATTGAAGTTAGGTGGTACCTCAATGTGGGTTTGATTTGCATTTCTCTGGTGATTAGTGAGACTGAGCATGTTTTCATGTGTCTGCTGGCTCTAGCAACTATTTTCTTCGAAAAAAATGCAGAAAACGACTTCTTAAAATATTCCCAATAATGCTAATGATTTGAATATATTCTGAGCATCTACCATCAATCTTATAGACATATTACGTTTACTATGCATTCCCATTAAAGATCTGCTTAAGTGAATGAATTCACACATTCTTTAGAGCAATGCTATTGATTTTTTCAAAAAGCAAAACACACACACACAAGAATTAAGCACTCATTATCAATTAAATTTAGAGTGTGTGGTTTTTATGTCTGTATTACCTCTGAATAAAAATTCACCTAGAGAAATTCTGGGATTGTCCTTAAGTATCATCCTCTTAGAGTGGATAACCGAATCTAATTACATTCCTGTTTAGAATGCTTCAGTATTGCACATTACATTTAGCTTAGATTTTCAAGTTGCTTTCCAAGCTAAATGATATTACTTATCTCCAGTTACTCTTTAAACATTTATAGAAATGAGACTATTATAAAAGCTGTGAGATACTGCATACAAAGCAAGATATGTGTATTGACACTTTAACAAAGGGATACAAATGTGGATGTGTAGGTTTATATGAGTTTCCTTTGGTTGCTTGTTATTTAACTTGATTTATTAGAAAGTATTTTTTCTCTTCAGGTGATAGTTCTCTTCACGAATCTTTATATACTTTCAATACCAGCCCTATTTATTTTCTTATGACCTCTAATTTTTAGATAATTAGTGTAATGATTATAAAGTTCTTGAAAATTCCTTTTTACGTACATTTCTGTGGGGTTAGTAGACCAGACAGGTAAGGTAAATGTTCTAAAGTTTCATAGTTATAATGCCCGGGGAGATGACTATTTGACAGGTCCCTCGCCTGAGTTTACATTTTTTTGTGTCATTTATTTAAGTTTTTACTGTCCAAAATGAGCCTTTTAATTGCTTTGACTAGCCTGACACTTAACTTTTCATTAGGTCAATTTTTTTCAGTCATAACTTTTTTTTACTTGCTTCAGGTTAAGATTTTAGAGAAGACTATGGTTAAAATGTAGCATACTGGTACAACTGAAAGAATTGAAATCATGTTACTAATTTGCAAAATTACTACTCAATAGTGCATCTGAGATAGGTTCCTAGCTCATTGCCCTGATAATAAAATATTGTTTTAACAAGTGGTATTTAAATGCTTATTTTTTAGGGAACAAGACTAAAAACTGCACTAAGTATTGTTTATCACAAACTTAGGGTTGAATTCACCATTTTTAGGAAATGAAAAAAAAGTCAATATAAATGATAAAATACTTGAGTATTTATATGTTAAAAATGATATGCAATAATTCATAGTAAATTTAAATAAGATGAATTATCACTCTCCTTTACTCCCGAAGTATTTTTCATCACTTTTAATATTCATCCCAGTTAATCTGGTCTTGGTATGGCTGCCTCCTAAACTAAATAAAGAACATATTAATCATTTTCTATTTTTTAAAATTCTATACAGCTTGAAACACAATGCTAGACATATTGCTGATTCTCAATTAATATTTTCTCTATTGTACTCAATTCATTAGAAGACATGGTCTTTAAAAAATGCCTTTTAAACATTCTTATACTTGAAACAGAAACAACATTATTTTTTTGGTTTCTTTTGGCTCAGGGATGAATCTGATTGTCAGACTTGGTAAGTCAAAGTATTGTATTATCCTGATAAGTTGAGGAAAGATTAGAATAACAAATAAGATCTAAGAATACACAGCAAGATATTTTCTAGGGCTGCTTGGGAAATGATTCTGGTTGCTTTTATCTGCTTCAGAAGACTGAATGGTTTTAGGGGCTTGAGACCAAGACTGAGGGCAAAGCACGGGAAATAAAAACTAAGAAATGGTCCTAAGTTCTAATAATGTCATTGAATTCTGAAATCCAACTATGTCTAAAGAAATTCCCACCCAGCAATTTCTTATTTACATAATCTAATGCACTGTGGAGATTATTTTGTTTTATTTTTATGTCCAATCCTTGTTTTTTGTCATTTGTAACTTGAACTATTCTAAAGTTTATAGTATATAATGTGCACACTCATTCCAATTTACTTTTACTTGTGTTTCTGGTTTTTAAACTAAATGAGAATTTTAAAGAATAAGGTCTCAACAGGTGCAGTGCAGCACCTGGAAAAATGCTTCATGTTCTATAGCTTCCTCAGTTGCTTGAATTATTGAATTACATAGATTTAAGATAGATGTAAGATACAAAATTTGCTATCTAGAATATGAAAATGTAGAAACAAGGCTAGTTCATATAGACACACAACAATGCATTAACACATTCTCTCTCTCTATCACACACACACACACACACACACACACACACACACACACACACACACACACACACCCCTCAAGATATGATAAGAACTTCAGGTGAATCTTTGTCTCTCCAGCTGGCATGGTCACAACCAATGTTATACTCCTCAACATAAATATAGACCTTAAAATATATCATGTATATATGCTCTTTAAGTAGTGTTTTGGACACTTCCATGTTAGAGAGGACTAATGAGATTTTGCCATAAGAAAACTTAAGGCAATTATGTTTCATTAATTTCATTTAAAAATATTTATTAAGATCTGATTGCACTCTACATGTTCCAATCCCACCTGAAAGAGAAATCAGCATGGGGTGCTGTGGGGAAAATTATGCAGATCTAGACTACAGCCTGTGGGGTACCACGCATAGTGGTCCAGGTTCTTCAGACTCTGTGCTTTTGTGGTAGAGAAACCCTGAAGACTGATCAGCTATTGCCAGTCTCAAAACCATTCCCAGTGTGCCCATTCTTCTATATTGGCAGTGATTCAGAGTAAAGAACTCAAGTACTTTGAAGTAAAAATATATGCATTTCAAGGGATTCAAGATGACCACCTAGAAGAAGCTGACTGGTGCTTCCTTCATGGAGCACACTAAGGAACAGAGTCCCTTCAGTAGGAGACCCCCAGCAGTCAGAGCAGGTTGGGATGGAGGATGCTGTACAACCTGCAGAGGACTACTGGACCACTCAGAGAATGGGGGAAGAGAGAACAGGCAACCTGTTTTGGAACAGGAACCCATTTGAGCTCGAAATGTCTATGGTGAAACTATGCTTGAGAACCCATTCCCTGCAGGCAGTGCTCAGTAGCCAGCTACACAACCAGAAGAAAACCCTAGCCAAGTCATCTTCACTCACTCAAAATCACATACATCCACTTCAGGCAGCTCTGTTTTGGGGCAAGATGTAGTGAGATACCTTGTTGCTGAAAGAACACTTGAATTCTCAATATGGACAACCTCTAGTAAGGGAAGAAAGTAGAATTCCTATCATCCTGGTAATCCTTATCTCCTCATGTGAATTCTTCTGTGCAACAGACAGCTCTGCCATTTCTGTAGTACTGCCATCTTCCTATTCCTACTGAGTGCTAATAGCTGGGAAGTAGGAACTCATCTGGCCAGTTCCAGGCCATGGGAAAAAGTTGCTGTGGAAAGAAACTGAGTTCTTAGTACAGAAATCCTTAGACAAGAGAAAGGGTCCTGGGAGTAGTGGGGAGGGGAGTTTCATTCCAACAACCCCTCCCTGTGTGAACTCTGTTGTACAACAGAAATGGCTCAGCCATCCCTGTAGTGTGGCCACAGCAGCCAGGGGAACTGTTTGTCACTGAGGTAGTTGATTATGCATGCTGGTGGGAAACTGTAAAGCAGTTCTGTCAGACTTGCCCTCCCTGACCAGTTTCCCCTCATCCATCACTCTCCTCAAAAGCCCAGGATCTGAGGAACTTTGGGAGTTCCCATAGCCCCACTTTAGGTGCCTAGGTCATCTGTGCACCTCTCTGGGGATATAAAGGATATGTTCAATAGCCCATAGACACCACCAAAGCTAGCTATCTCCTGCAATTGCAATCTTCTGGCTGGAGGTCAACTGGAGCAACCCATTACAACATCTGAGACAATAACACAACCCTTGAGGAGGAGATAAGAGAAAAGCTCATACCACGGTACAACTCTCAGACTAGTACATAACTGAGAAATCAGAAAGCATATCCAGAGACTCTTCCAGACATGTCAACAACCAATTACTCTTAGAATTTAGTCCCTGAGCCTTCATATCATTGGATATCTTGCAGGTACTCTCTAGCACAGCCAAATGGTGGCAGCCTCATAGAGCAGATAGATGAAGAAGACCAGTAGTGCCCACAGTGGTTGGGCCCTCACAGACTACCAATCCAGAGAAAAGAGTGCAACACCTTATTGGATAAAAATCAATAATCACAAAAGCTCCCCACAACAATAGCAACCTCATCTAACTAAAAACAATAAAACAAAAAAATATAAAGAGTAGAGTCTTCCTTCACAGATGAGGGAGAACAAGTGAAAAAACACTGACAATCCCCAAAGATCTAATGAGTCAACACCCACAAAAGAACTTCACAGATCCCAAGCAACGGAACCCATCCAGAATGACTTGTCCCTGATGACAGATAGAAATCATACTGTGGATGGCAAAGACAGTCAAGGAAAACCATGAGGAGATGGAAGCACAGGTAATCCAGGCAAAAAATACAGTGTAGAAAGTAATAGCTGAGTTGGCTTTTATGAGTTTCTCAGAAAGTTCCAATCTTACTTCTAGAAATGAAAAATTATTTCCTGAAATTTCAAAACAAAATGCTCCATCTGTGTAGCAGAATTGGCAAAACAGAGAAAAGAATCTCATAGCTTAAGGATTAAGCTATTGAACTAGCCCAGACTGTCAAAAACAAGGAGAAAAAGGTTCTTCTCCTACAAAGCGTCTGGAATTATGTAAAGGTACTAAATCTACAGCAGTTTGCCATCTACGAGGCAGAAGAGGAAACTGAGAACACTCTGAAATAAGTCTTTCAATAAGTAATTCACGAAAATGTCCCATTTTGCTACAAAAGTGGCCATGTAGATGCAAGAGATCCAGAGAACTCCTGCAAGGTATTACATGAGAAGACCATGCCCAAGACACGAAATAATCTGTCACAAGACAAGCACAATAGAAAAAATTCTGAAGGCATCTAGAGAGAACGGACAGATACTGAAAAAAAACCCTAAGAAGTGTAGCTGACTTTGCAGTAGTAACCCTATAAGTCAGAAGGGACTGGGGTCCTATATTTAATGTTCTTGAAGATAAGCAATTCAACCTAAAAATTTCCTAGCCTGCCAAGCTAAGTTTCATCAATTAAGAAGAATTAAAATCCTCCCAGACATCAAATCACTAAAAGAATATGCCACTTTCATTCCTACCGTTTAAGGAGATTCTTAAGAAAATTCTAAGTACAGAAACGAAAGGTTCCACTCATTGCAAAGGTAAGCACAGAATTAACAGACAATACAATTCAACCACAAAATCTGAAAAGTAAGGCAGCATCTTAATAGCAATATGACAGGAATAACCCCCCCCACATATCAATAATTAAAGTAAACATGAATGGACTGAATGAGCTACTCAAAAGACATAGATTGGCAAATTGGATAAAGAAACATAGTCTACTAGAAAAGACAACACAGGAATTCATATGGAAACACAAACGTCCAAGAATAGCCAGAACAATCCTCAGCAAAAAAAAAAAACAAAGCAAGTGGTATCACATTGCCAGACTTCAAACTTTACTATAAAGCTACAATCATCAAAACAGCTTGGTATTGGTATAGGAACAGGCATATAGATCAATGGAATAGAATTGAGATTCCAGAAACAAAACCTCAATTTCTCAACAACTCA
>NW_007260334.1:351317-351622 GCF_000164805.1 Carlito syrichta
AAGGAAATACCCTCATGGAAATCAGAACTGGCCTCCAATTCCTGAACAAAACTCAAAACCCACAGGTCATAAGAGAGAAGCTAGGCAAGTGGGACCTTATTAAACTGACAAGCTCTGCAAGGTCAAAGAAACCACCAAGAGAGCAGGGATACAGCCTACAGACTGGGAAAAAAATATTTTCCAACACCAGGTCTGATAAAGGCTTAACATCCTGGATCTACAAGGAACTAAAATGTGCTGAAAAGAAAAAAAAACAAACAACTCCATTATCAAATGGGCAAAAGATATGAACAGACACTTCACAA
>NW_007260334.1:352367-364631 GCF_000164805.1 Carlito syrichta
ATCCAATGTAATACTATAAGAAAATGACTGACGGTACTGGGAAACTATGGGGGGGATGGGATTAACAGTGGTGGATGTCTGTCTGGGGAGAGGGAGGTACCTCTTGTCAACAGGGTGCCTGAATGAGGCGTAGTGTGCATCTAACCTTAACTGTACCCCACAAAACCATAATAAAAAATATTGATTTAAAAAAAAAAGACTGGAAATAAATTGGGATGAAGAAAGGACAAAGAGGAATTCAAAGTTTCTGACAGGAAAAACAAGACTGGGGGTAACCCCGATAGACTGGAAAGAAGAGCCAGTTTGGAAGGGAAGGTGACAATTCCATGTTGTAGTTACTGACTGAAAAGTCGTGTTTCTCCAAGACAGTATGACTTATGGGCAGTGCAAGGTAGAGGCCCAAACTAGGAGTCAGGCTGGGGCTTTGGGGATCATCTATAGAAGTGACAGCTAAAGTCACAAAGGAGGTGAGCTCACAGTGGAACAGGGAGAAGCTAAGTCCAGGACATGAACTTGAGGAATATCCACCAGGAGGAAGAGAGACCAGCTGGAGAGACAAGTGAAAAAGTATGATGTAAGCCAAAAGAAGAGTGTGTTTCTAGACACTGGCGAGCCACAGCCAGCAGGCCAAATCCAACACCTAGCCTGTTTTTATTGTAAGTTTTACTGTCTAGGACTGCTTTCATACAATGGCAAGAGTCACCGTATGGTCCACAAAGTCTAAAGTTTTTGCTATCTGACCCTTTACAGAAAACGTTTGACACCCCTTTTCTAGAAGGAAAATTGTTGGTCAATGCAGCAGAATGCTGCACGGAGTCAGAGGATGGTCAGAAGTAGAAAAACACTATTGAATTTGGAGAAGAGGTAAAAGGTTCCTTTGTAAACTTTCTGTACTATGTTGGGATTACAAAAGGGACTTAAAGAGAATAGGTGGAAGAGTTAAATCATGTACTCAGCAGAAGAACAAGAGGCTGCTTGGTAGCTAGAAACAATTTCAGAGGAAGAATGAAGTGGAGTCTATCCACTTGCCTGACCATACATCACTTGTGCTGAGAAGGCTGAACTCAGCCATTGCCATAGGGACTGGAGCTGGGAGTCTTTCATCAAGAAAGTAGGGGAAGGGAACTGTGGTAGCAGTGGTTCTTGGGTAGATGCTTAGCAACTGGTGCTCAGAAAATAAGGGTCTGTAGTAGTGTGTGCTGATTTCTCTGGTGTACACATTGCAGAATTCCTGGCCATGTACAAGCAGGCTCCAGCACACCACTGACTGTAAGAACATGCCAGATGTTGCTGTTACCAGTTACGAAGCTGAGGTAGTGGAAAATGAGAGCAAGGTGTTGGATCTTCTAGGAATAAATCCTGGGAAGCCAGCGGTAGTATCATGACCACTAGTGAGAAGAGATAGGAACTTCAATACTGATAAATGCTGAAAGAGAGGTTTGTCAAGTCACCAGAGGTTGACCAGAAACACAGCTTCTGTTCGAGGGATCTAGACAGCACTAAATTATTTAATAAATAATTTATTTATTATTAATCATTATCAAGTTTTCTATTAATTAGGGCTCCATATAATCTAGTGCTTCTGAATATACATGTGTATTTAAATTCTTAATGGTGGGTGATTCCATCATTGTGTGAACATCATACGTGTGTTCACATAAGCCTGGATGGTCTAGGCTGCTACACACCTAGGCTGTATGGTATAGCCTGTTACTCCTAGGTTACAGACCTATATGGCATGCTCCTCTACTGAATACTGTAGGCAATCAAAACAGTGGCATTTGTGTATCCAAACATATCTAAACACAGAAAAGGTATAGTAAAATACAGTATAAAACATAAAAAATGGTGCACTGGTATAGAGCATTTCTGTGAATGGAGCTTGCAGGCCTAGAAGTTGCTCCCGTGAGCCTGTGAGTGACGGTGTGTGAATGTGAAGGCCTAGGACATCACTGTGCACTACTGTGGGCTTTATAATACTCTACACTTAGGCTACGCTAAATTTATTTATTTATTTATTTTTAATTGTGTATATTTTTACTTTTTTTTTTTTTTGAGTTGGAGTCTCACTCTGTCGCCCAGACTGGAGTGCAGTGGCCACTCCCGGCCACCACAGGCTCGAATGCTGGGCTCTGGCGATCCTTCCACCTCAGCCTTCCAAATAGCTGGAACTACAGGCTCACGCTACCATGCCTGGCTAATTTTTGATTTGTTGTAGAGATGAGGTCTGCAAGTTGCCCGGGTGGGTCTCGAACCCATGGGCTCAGGCAATCCACTCACCTCAGTCTCCCAAGGCGCGGGATTACAGGCTGAGCCACCGAGTCCAGCCTGCTAAATTTATTTTTAAAAATCCTTTTTCTTCAATAATAAGTTAACTTTAGCTTACTGTAACATTCTTACTTTACAAACTTCAAAAAACTTTAAACTTTTGGACGCTTGTAATAACACCTCGCTTAAAGCAAACACATTATATAGCTGTACACAAATATTTCCTTTCCTTTTAAAAAATTAATTTTAATTGACAAATAGTAATTGTACGTACTCTATTTTCTTTCTTATATTCTTACCTGTAAGCTTTTTTCTATGATCTTTTTTTTGTTTGTTTTTAGACTTTAACTTTTATTGTTAAAAACTAAGATACACAAGCCGGGCTCAGTGGCTCAGCCTGTAATCCCGAGTCTTTGAAAGGCTGAGGTGAGTGGATTGCCTGAGCCCGCGGGTTCGAGACCCGCCTGGGCAGCAAGACCTCATCTCTACAATAAATTTTAAAAAATCAGCGAGGCGTGGTAGCACATACCTGTAATTCCGGCTACTTGGAAGGCTGAGGCGGAAGGATCGCCGGAGCCCAGCAGGTCGAGGCTGCGGTGGCCGGGAGCAGTCACTGCACTCTAGTCTGGGTGACAGAGTGAGACTCCAACTCAAAAAAAAAAAAAAAAACTAAGATACACACACACACTAGCTTAGGGCTCCATAGGGTCAGGATCATCAAGACGTTACTAGGTGACAGGAATTCCCTGTAATTTATTTCATTAGAATCTTTTTTTATAATCAATTTTTTTGTTGTGGTATTGTGGGGTGCAGTTGAAGGTTGGGTGTACAAGTATGCTTCGTTCGGGCACCCTTGTTGATGGGAGGTGTCTCCCCATCCCCAGACAGATATTTGCTACTGCTGATCCCATCTCCCTCCTCCCCCATTTCATTAGAATCTTATGGAACTACCACCAAATATGTGGTCTGTTGTTGGCCAAAATGTTGTTAAGGGACACGTGACTAAATATACAATTGT
The DNA here is from genome assembly GCF_000164805.1 of Carlito syrichta. Classification (NCBI taxonomy): domain Eukaryota; kingdom Metazoa; phylum Chordata; class Mammalia; order Primates; family Tarsiidae; genus Carlito; species Carlito syrichta. The sequence goes on from NW_007260334.1 coordinate 355,654, forward strand.
ATGCATATACATATCTGTAGTATATACACATTAAATTAATCAGTAATTAAAAAAAAAGAAAAGAAACATAGTCTAACCTTCTGTTAGCTTCAGAAAACCCATCTCACTGAAAATGACACCCACACGCTTAGGATAAAATGCTGAAGAAAAATCTTCCAGGAAAATGGAAAACAAAAATAACCAAAGTTGTTATTTTTATATCGAACAAAATAGACTTTAAACCAATAACAATTTTTTAAAAGAACACTGAAGGACATGACATAATTTTAAAAAGGCTCAATTTCAGCTAGAAATATACATCTTGAATATATGTGCACCCAACATAAGACACCCAGATTTACAAAACAATTGATAATAAAACTAAGAGAGGACATAGACTGACAAACAATTATAGTTGGAGATTTTAACATCCTGCTAACAGCCTCAGACAGATCATCAAGGCAAATAACTAACAAGGAAATTCCAAACATTAACTCATCACTTGACCAATTGAACCAAGTAGACATCTACAGAATACTTCACCAAACAACCCCAGTATTTACATTCTTCTCATCAGCACATAGAATCTACCAAAGATTGACCACATATTTGGGCATAAACCAAGCATAAATAAATTTCAAAAGGTCAAAATCATACCAAAAATCATCTCAGACCTCAGTGCATAATAAAAATATGTTATCACCAACAGGAACCCTCCAAAACACACAAATACATGAAAATTAAACAACATACTCTTGAGTGATTTTGGGGTTAATACATAAACCAGACAGAAATACAAAGATTTCTGAAAAAAAGAGAAAACACATAACACACCAAAACCTCTGAGGTATTATAAAATCAGTGTTGAGAGGGAATTTTATAACGTTGCATGTACATATCAAGAAAATAGAGAATCTCAAGTAAACAATCTAACATCATGCCTAAGGGAGCTGGAAAATCAAGAGCAATCTAATGATAGAATTGGTAGAATAATTGAAATTGTAAAAATAAAGACACAATTAAATAAAATACAGACCAAAAAAAAAATCAAGAAAGTTAAGAAGGATCAATAAGACAAAAAGCTTGTTCTTTGAAAGAAAAAATAAGATTGACAGACCCCAGGCCACATTGACACACACACAAAAGAAAGAAAGTGCAAAAAATTAATAACTAGGAAGAAAAAGGGCAATGCTACAGCAACTCTGAAGTAATTAAAAAGATTATCAGAGATTACTATGAACTAGAAAATCAAAAAGAAATGGAGAAATTCCTGTCAGCATGTAACCTCCTAAGCTGGAAAAAAAAAAAAAAGGAAGAAATTGAAACCCTAAATAGACCAATAACAGTTCAAAAAATTTATTCAGTCATAGGAAACATCCCTACCAAATACAAATCCTGGGTCAGATTATTTCTCTGCGGAATTTCACGAGGCATGTAAGAAAGAGCTGATTCCAATCTTATTGAAAGTATTCCAGGCAATTAAGAAGGAATAAATTCTCCCTAGCTCATTCTATGAAGCCAATATTATCTTAGTAATCCCAAATGGTACATATCCAATAAGAAAAAAACAAAAACAAAAAAACTACTTACCAATTTCCCTGAAGAACATAGATGCGAAAATTCTCAACAACATTCTAGCATATCACACCCAACAGCACATTTTAAGGATCACCCATCATGACCAAGTAGACTTTCTTCTTGGAATGAAAAGCAGTTTCAACACACATAAATCAATAAACTTAATTGATCACATAAACGAGTAAAACCAGAAAGCACATGATTATATTATTAGAGGCAGAAAAAACATTTGATTAAATAAACATCCCTTCTTGATAAAAACCTTTGAACACCTAGGTATCAAAGGTATATTTCCCAAATAATAAGAGCCATCTATGACAAGCCTGCAGCCAACAGAAGCTAGAATTAGTCCCCCTAAGACCTGGAAGAAGACAAGAATGGCCACTCTTATCCCTCTTTTCAACATTGTAATGGAAGTCCTACCCAGAAGAATCAAGCTGGAGAAATAAATTAGGAGATTCCAAATAGGAAAAGAGGAATTTAAGTTATCCCTCTTTACAGATGATATGATTCTATGCCAGAAAACTCTAGACAGTCTGTCAAAAACCTCCTTGCATTGATAAACAACATTGGAAAATTCTTTGGGATACAAAATCATTGAGCAACAAACAGTTGTATTTCTATACACAAAAAGCAAGCAGGATTAATACCAAATAAAAAACACAATCCCATCCAAAAATAGCTAACCATCAACTAACTCATCTTTGACAAAACTTATGAAAACAAGCATTGGGTAAAGTAAATCATATTTAGCAAATCTTGCTGTAAAAACTGGCTAATTATGCAGTAGAATGAAATTGGACCCCAATCTATCCCCAGCTACAAAAATTAATTCAAAATCATCCAAAAGACTTAAATGACAAACTTACAGCTATAAGAATCTTAGGAAAAAACGTAGGGAACACCCTCCTGAACAACAGAGTAGGCAATTATTTATGGTCAAGTCCTCAAAAACAGCAAAATCTAAAATTGGCAAGGGAGATCTTATCAAACTCAACAGTTTTTGCACAACAAAATAAACCATCAAGAGAGTAAAGAGACAACCCACAGAATGGGAAAAGACATTTGCAAGATATGCATTCCAGTCCTAATATCCAAGATATACAAAGAACTCAAATGAATTGACATGAAAATAAAAATCATTAAAAAATGGGGAAAGGAAATGAAAAGACACTTCTCAAAGAAAGACATTTAGGCATCCAACAAACATGAAAATATGTTCAACCTTACTAAGCACCAGATCAATGCAAATCGGTACTCACCTCATAAAAAGTCAGGTTGGCTGCCATTGAAGAGTCAAAAAACAACAGGTGTTGGCAAGACTATGAGGAAACAGCAACACTGTAAAAATGTTGGTAAGAATGTAAGCAAGTTCAACCTTTGTGGAAAGTAGTGTGATGTTTTCTCAAAAAACTAAAAATAGAGTTACCTTACAATCCAGTAATCCTAATTCTAAGAACACACCCAGAGAAACATAAAGACACTTGCACACATATATTCATTGCAGCACTTTATTCACAATAGCAAAAACATGGAGCCAATCCAGATGTCCATCAAAAGTGAACTGAATAAAGAAAATGAGATATGTATACATGACTGAATATTATGAAACCAAATCATGTTTTTTTGTTTGCTTGTTTTTGAAGCACTATTGATGCAGCTGAACACCATTATTTGTAAGTGAACTATGACAGAAACAAAACAGAAACTCTGAATATCACTGTTCTCACTCATAAACTAGCCCTAATCGCTGGACACACAAACACATAGGTGGAACAACAGACACTGGACACTGGGAAAGGAGAGTGGGAGGGAGGAGGGATAAGGGACACACAACCTCACACTGCTTATCAGGTCCACAATTCACTACAAGCCCAAACCTCTTCTGTACGCAATTTATTTATGTAGTAAATCCTCACATATGCCCTACAACTCCAAAATAATAAAACAAACAAACACATAAACAAGACACATACATTCCAGGTCAGTTTTGTTATGAAGGGGAGACGCCCCAAAACCTGAGATTATATTTTGAGGGGCGGGCCTTTTGTAGTACACTTGGAATTTGTTCCTCTGGATCAAATGATCAACCAAAGTTTTTATCTGAATGTTTTGAGAAGGTTGCATTACGATTTGCAGAACAAATGTCTCAAGTTGTGGCAAACAGGTGACTGGTTCTTTCATCATGACAATGCACCTTTCCACAACACACTGAGAAATTTTTGACCAAAATTTGCATGACCTCTGCACCTCATCCTCCCTATTCAACTGATCTTGCCCCCAGTGACATTTGTTGTTTATTTGTTTCACCAGATAAAAAAAAGTACTCAGAAGAAAACATTTTGCTATTATAGAAAGGTGAAACAAAAACGGCATGAGCGCTAAAAGATATGAAAGTTGGCAAGGTCGAGGGTTCGAGACCCGCTTGGGCAGCAAGACCTCATCTCTACAATAAATCAAAAAATCAACCGGGCGTGGTAGCGCATGCCTGTAATTCTGGCTACTTGGAAGGCTGAGGCAGAAGGATTGCCGGAGCCCAGCAGGTCGAGGTTGCGGTGGCCGGGAGCAGCCACTGCACTCCAGTCTGGGCGACAGAGTGAGACTCCAACTCAAAAAAAAAAAAAAAAAGTTGGCAAGGTCATAAACTGTTTTGAGCAGTGAGAAAAAAGCATCTGGATAGGTGTATTGCATCAAATGGAGAGTACTTTGAAGGTAATTGGGCTTAAATATAAAATAATAGGTATACTTTTTTATAAATAAATTCCTATTTTGGGAGGTTATCCCTTGTATTTAGTGAGACTGAGACAATGGTCTATTGAATTATCCATCAGAAGTCTGAAATTTTGTCGACACCTGAGTTTTTGAGTTAGCTTAGGTAGAATTTGAAATTGAATGATCTAAATCTTAATCTGTGGTAAAAATCAAATGCTTTCTGTGAATTAGTGTACAACTGGAACTTATAAAACAAAGATAATGGATTTGGATAGGAATCCCTGAAAAATAAATATCATAAAATAATTTAAAAATCACAAACATAAAAAATTATTAAAATAATACTTGGCAATATGTAAAGTAGCATAAAATTTGCTTATCATGTCAATTCCAGTGAAACAAAAAAACAGACTTTCAATACAAAAAAAATCACACATATATAGATATGTTTCATTTACACATATATAGATATGTTTCATTTACTATTTTGAGGAAGGTATTATGGAGACAAAGAGGTTACAATCTAATCAGTCAGCGTATACTGACTCTTTGAGTAATAGCTACATTTAATATGCTATCTATAATTAGTTGAAATAAAATATTAAGAAGACTCAAATAAATGTTTTATGTATATACGAACTTGAATTAAAAGGTTGAATTCAAGCCACTTATTAGAGAAGGGCAACAAATCATTTGTTTTTGATATTACACTTTACTGCCTTCAATTTCTATATTATGTCATCAGCTATTATGGGTGAAAATTATACATTGCAGTGTATTGGAAAAGGATTCAATTTAGCAGCGCTACATTAATTAAGGGAGAGTTAATCTAAAAATTAAAGATCACAGGCACTAAGTATAGATTATTTTTGGATCTGATATCCAAATTTTCACATAAGAAGTATCAGTAGTCAGGTGATAATCACTACTCAAATCATTCCTTATTCTCCTTCTATAGTATAAAATGATCTTTTTATTTAACAGCTACACATAACTTAATTAGTGATCCCAGAATAAAAGTCAAGCTAATTAAATAAACTAAAATCAGAAGCAAAATAGCAAATTGTCCATTGCATCAAGCAACCCACAAATGAAAGATGATGTAGGTGATAATGTAACATTGTCTGATCCCTTCTCCTCTTTTGAAGTTTCTGTGCTAAAAAATTACAGAACATCAAAAATTGTTTTGTCCAATGTAAAATCACTTAAATGCAAGGCCTCAAACTATAAGAAATCCCAGGAAACCATCTTCTGAATGTCTCAAAAAAAAACCAAACAACAAATGAGACTTTTTATAATTTCTTTTTAAAAAACATCTTTGCCAGAAGCAGAAGTCTCATTTCAACACCTGTAGAAAGCTGTTTTGAGATTAATTAAATAACTAAAAATAGGTTTAACCTTTTGAGTTAACAATCCCACTACTAGGGTATATAACCCAAAGGAGTCTCTGCCAAAAAAATTACCTTCACTAGTATATTTATTACAGCATATCCACAATAGCAAAAACATAGAACCAACTTAGGTGCCCATCAATAGTTGACTGGATAAAGAAAATGTGGTACATATATAGCATAGAATATTATGAAGCCATAAAAAGAACAAAATCGTGTCCTTTACAGCAACATGAATGCTTCTAGAAACCATCATTCTAGACAAATTGTCACAGTAACAGAAAAGTGAATACTACATGTTCTCACTCATAAGTCAGTACTAAACAATGAATACATATGGGCATAAGGATGGGCACAACAGACATTGAGAACTCCCAAAGGAAAGAACATGAAAGGGGGTAAGAGTTGAAAAACGTCCCATTGAATTCCAGGTCACCACCTAGCTGATGGAATCAATAGAAGTCTAAACCTCATCGTCATACAATATGTAACAAACCTCCACATGCACCCCTTGAATCTAAAGAACAAAAATATTGGAGAACTAAACATTTAAAAAAATTAAAAAACCAGGCTAACAGAAAAAAAGTTTCAAGGAGTTTTAAACCATACATTTTACTTAGAGACAGGTAATTCCTAAGAGAAAGCACAGGAACAAAAACAATTGCTACTTTATGTTCCAAGTACTGTTCTTGCTAAAGATTTTCTCTAGGAAGCTCTATATTTTAGCAATAAACTGTTGGTTATGTAACTGATTTTCTGCAACTTTTGATGTCTCTGAACTTAACAGAGTGTAAGATCCATCTATTTAATTGTGCCCTGTCTGGCGATGTGGAAGTCAATGAGAGTATGTATGATATTTAATGTTTTCATGCATCCAGAGACCTAAATTGTGTCACTATCAGGCATTGGGAAGTTGAAGTTAAGAACGTAAGGTTATAGTTCCTTCATTCACTATATGGTCTTGATTGAGTTACTTAGCATCTCTGTATTTCAGCTCTTATCTATAAACAGGGTATATGAAGTAGTGGTTAAGTATACAACACTGGAACTGAAGTTCAATTTTACCACCCCCACTCTGCAACTTACAAATTGCATAATATTGTATTTATATTTTCAATGCCTTATTTTGTTGATGAGGTAATTATGAGGAATTAAATGAATTAAACACTTCAAATACTACCCAGTTCCTAGTAAGTGCTCAGTAAATGTAAGAGATCAACATTATTATTAAAAACAGTCAACGCTTCTGGTGTAATCTTAACTGCAATTAATTTTATGATTTTGCTAATCCCTTTCTAACCTGTAGTTTTAAGAAAACTATTTAAGAAAAGTACTATTTTCCTCTTTTTAAAAATCCAATGATGAACACAAGAAACACAATTATGAAAGTAAATGTAGTTTCTTCCATTTTCTATGTTATTTTCCTCAGCTGATAAAAGGGGAAAACAATTGTAACTACTTTTTTTAGTGAAGACTAATGTTCTTATTCATTGACAACTTTTTAGGGAAGGAGTAGGCATCATTTGGAACTCAATATATGTTAGCTTTTATTATTATTATTAATCTTACATATACTGAACTTTCTGAAAAAGCATGTAAAACACACACAACATATAACTTTTCACATCAACTCACCTATTATCTATATAAAACCTTCCTCTGAACCTAATTCCTAATCTTAACAGTTTATTGGTTTATGAGTCTTTCAGAATTCCCTGAGATGCTTCATAATGAAATATCTATCAGTAAAATAAATGCTACTCATGATAATTTTGACTTTCCTATAATATATAATTTTGATATAGGTGTGATAATCTGAGCGCATGAGACAAGGGAAGAGACTGGCAAAGATCTCCATCCTGCTGCATTATGGTTATTACATTTAATATTATTATCAACATCATAATTGTTTCATCATTTTCTCTAAAGCAGCTAAATATTATGCTTAATAGAAGACTTTTTGTATTTGTCTAATTTCTCCCATTAGTAACCAACATGTGTTACTATCTGTAGTTGCATTACCAAATATTAAAATAAATGAATTAGTTTCTATTGTTAAGCACAACTATTTCCATTTTAGTGATAAAAATTGTTGCCTAATATAACTTACTTAAGTGTTTTTCTTAACACCATAGTGTGTACTGCTCATAAAAATTATCATTGTGTGAGTTTTACAAATAGGAAAAACAAATGACAGAAAGTAAGTGACCCTATCTTAACAAACATCTAAGAATTCTATATACTATGATATGAATACAATCATAATTATGAATTAACTTTTCATACTCAAATATGTATATCATGATATCATAAACATAAGTATGATTATTGTGTATCAATTGCTTTTTTGAGCATATTTAGTAAACATATCTCCAGTGCCAATAAATATACCAGTAAACTATTCTTTTCAATGACCATTACATATGTATAATTTATTTAATATTCATCGAATTCTCGAAAAGCATTTTCTGCATCCTGCTGGTTGTGGAAGCATTATCCCTGCAAAAAGTTGTCGAGATGCTTGATGAAGTGGTTGTCTGGTGGTGAGAGGTCAAGTGAATATGGTGGATGAGGCAAAACTTCGAAGCCCAATTCGTTCAACTTTTGAAGTGTTGGTTGTGTGACACGTGGTCAGGCGTTGTCATGGAGAAGAATTGGGCTTTTTTTGTTGACCAATGCATTGCAGTTTTTGGTACATCTCACCGGTTTGCTGAGCATACTTCTCTGATGGTTTCACTGGGATTCAGAAAGCTGTAGTGAATCAGACTAGCAGCAGACCACCGAACAGTGACCATGACCTTTTACTGGTGCATGTTTGGCTTTGGGAAGTGCTTTGGAGATTCTTCTCCATCCAACCACTGAGATGGTCATCACTGATTGTCATATAAGATCCACTTTTTGTTACATGTCACAATCCAATGGAGAGGTGTTTCATTATTGTGTAGAACAGGAGAAGGCAATACTTTGAAATGACATTTTAAAAAATTTTTTGTCAGCTCATATGGCACCTTCTTATCGAGTTTTTCACCTTTCTAATTTGCTTCAAATGCCAAACTACCTTAGAATGGTCTACATTTGAGATATTTGGCAGCTTCTCGTGTAGTAGTAAGATCAGTTTCAATGGTTGCTTCCAATTGGTCGTTTTCAATTTCTGATGGCCAGCCACTATGCTCCTCATCTTTTTTTTTTTTTTGAGTTGGAGTCTCACTCTGTTGCTCAGACTGGAGTGCAGTGGCCGCTCCCGGCCACTGCATCCTCGACCTGCTGGGCTCTGGCGATCCTTCTGTCTCAGCCTTCCAAGTAGCTGGAACTATAGGC
>NW_007260334.1:364651-472959 GCF_000164805.1 Carlito syrichta
GCCAAGTTGCCCAGGCAGGTCTTGAACCTGCAGGCTCAGGCAATCCACTCACCTCGGCCTCCCAAAGTGCTGGGATTGCAGGCTGAGCCACCCAGCCCAGCCATGCTCCTCATCTTCAAGGCTCTCATCTCCTTTGCAAAACTTCTTGAACAACCACTGCACTGTACGTTCATTAGCAGTTCCTGGACCAAAGGAGCTGTTGATGTTGCAAGTTGTCTCCACTGCTTTATGACTCGTTTTGAACTTGAATAAGAAAATCACTTGAATTTGCTTTCCGTGTAACATAATTTCCATAGTCTAAAATAGATATAAAATAAACAGCAAATAATGTCATTAGTGAAAAAACCATAAAGTGATAAATGTGCATTAAAATGATGTATAGCACGTGCCTGTAATTCTGGCTACTCGGAAGGCTGAGGCGGAAGGATCGCTGGAGCCCAGCAGGTCAAGGCTGCGGTGACCGGGAGCGGCCACTGCCCTCCAGTCTGAGCGACAGAGTGAGACTCCAACTCAAAAAATAAATAAATAAAATAAAATAAAATGATGTATAACATGCCCATATTTATTTAAGTATGTATTCCAATATCAAACAGCAAATATCAACAATGCAAAAACCAAAATTACTTTTGCATGAACCTGATAATACTTTGTGTTAATGGTACTTTTTACAATCAATTAGATAAATAATTATCTTCTTATATATTTTTTCTTCAGAAATTTACTTCACTAGTAATACTGTGTGTGTGTGTGTGTGTGTGTGTGTGTGTGTGTGCATGTGTGTGTGCGCGCGCATGCACGTGCTTGGTTGATTGTTTTCTTATAAACTTTGGAATCAGAGTGATTGAGGAAAATGATCCATAGGTAGACAGTGACCAATAAAGGAAATCAAGAAGCTGCCACACACATTGGTTCAAGGTTATTTTTGGTCAAAGGCTACGATAGCCATTGCCTGAAGTGATGACCCCAAAATACATTTCACCTATTACAATCAACATTATTACAACGTATGCTTTCTGTGTTACCTCTTTAACTTAGCTCCATCTTGACTCAAGTCTGTGCAGAAGTATCAGACAGACAAAATCAACATATTTTAGATTTTAGATTTTTCTATCTCTGAAGTATATGAAGGCACAGCAGCAAAATACTTTGATTTCTAAAATATTAAATCAACTATATCTCATTGTCTTATCTGTACCTTCATATCTCTGAGCATCATAATCACGCTTATTTTAAAACCATTGTTAGAGCATTTCATAAAGCTTGCTTCACTGAAAAGGATTCTTGTTCTGATTATTCATTTGCTGGTTATCTCACTTGACATGAGCTTTATTTTTGTTTTCTTATATGTTCTCTGGTTTTTTGTAAGCTGTATAATTTTGAGAGGGTAGTTTTTCTTCTGTAACAGTCTTTCTCTCTCTCCAAATGCAGCAGTTTTCTTATGCTTTATACATCTACTCTCAGTTTCTAAAAACTTTTATAATGGTTCTATATTAGATGTGTTTTTATTGAGCACCTAATGCAAGGTGATCCTGAGGATATCACAGATGTAGTTAATGATAGAAAGACACTTTGCCTCTCTTTTTCCTTCTGTCCTTTGTCCATAGCTTTCTTTCTTTTTTTTTTTAATCAATATTTTTTATTATGGTTTTGTGGGGTACAGTTAAGGGTTAGGTGTACAATTACGTTTCATTCAGGCATCCTGTTGATAAGAGGTGTTTCCCCATCCCCAGACAGATATTTGTTACTGTTAATCCCATCCCCACCCTCATAGTTTCCCAGTACCGTCAGTCATTTTCTTATAGTATTACATTGGATGTTCAAGGTCCATTATATGAGTGAGAACATGTGATACTCGGATCTTTGTTTCTGTGAGAGGTCACTCAGTATTATAGACTCTAGTTCCATCCAGGTTGCTGCAAAATTCATGATTTTGTTCTTTTTTATGGTTGCGTAGTATTCCATCATGTATATGTACCACATTTTTTTAATCCAGTCCTCTTTTGATGGGCAGCATGGTTGTTTCCAGGTTCTTGCTATTGTGAACAACGCTGTGAAAAACATATGTGTGCAGGTATCTTTTTTATAGAGTGATTTGAGTTCTTCAGGGTATATTCCCAGTAGGGGGATTGCGGGGTCATATGGGAGGTTGATATTTAGAGCTTTTAGGAATGACCACACTGCTTTCCACAGAGGTTGCATTAGTTTACACTCCCACCAACAGCAATGGGTCCAGCAGCAGATTATTTTTAGTAATGTATTGTAGTTTTTTTCTTGTTTCCTCATAGTTGGTTTCAAGAGGTGAATTTTGGAACTCCATGTAAATTAGAAAAAATTATTCTATCATTATGCTCCATTTAAATTCTTGTTCTGCATTATCTCTCTGAATTGGGATGCAGCTGACCCACAGAATGCTATGGACATCATTTTGTGTTTCTATGAGATTTCTAGTACTGAGGTGTTCCTTTTTAAAGGATATTCATGTTTTTTGTTATTACTTTTTTTTTTATCTATTGTAGCTATTCATTTGTAGTAGAACCATATGTGTGTAGCTGTGAACTTAGTATAGACCATTATAAGCCCAAAGCACTAGATTTGAAATAATAATAATTCATAGCAAGGTTGTTCTTCAAAACTACCTTTCCCCCCCGTTTCCATCCACTCAACCCACTCAGTTTTGAAGTTCTTTGAAATATTCTTTGGTGCCCATCTGATTTTATGAAGGTAATACTTTTTTTCTGGAAAGGTTATGCTACAATAACTTCTCAACTGATATCTAGTATTGTGAGTAATTTGAACAAGGAATAGAGTTGATTCAATCTGTTCTTTCCTAAGACATTTTATAGATCTGGTGATGTTGGTGGATATTGCTGTTTAGAACAGTTATTTTTCTTGTTTATGTAGCTACAGTATTACAAACTGAAATGTTAATCTGATAATGGCAGAAAAAGACTGCAGAGGTTGAAGGACATGTTTGAAATAAATAAAACACCAAAAAGCAAAAAAATCTTGACTAATCCTCTTTGGTTAAAAGAATTTTTAAAAAGTTCCGAAATTTCTGACCAATTTCAAATCTCAATTTCAGTCACATTAAAGAAGTTCTTTCCTTTATAGCTAAATTAAACTTAATTTTTTTTCTTCATTTATAGGACAGGTCTTGAGAACTCAAACAGGGAGTGAAAGACTTAAATAAACATAGCAGTTCTTACAAAAGGAACAATCAGGGTTTAACCTGTTTAAGCATAAATAATGAAAAAAATAGTCACCAAAACAAACAATACCTTGTACTGAAATAGAATTTCCTCTAAGTATCTCACACTATAAATTTAAATAGCTCCTATTTCAGGCAATTTTGTTTTATTAACTTTTTCTCCTGAACAATCCACCACATAACCACAGATACCTAAACAATTGACACATGTACATTTACTTTAATCTATTAGATTGTTTTCTATAGAAAAGTGGCATTTCTAACCAATTATAACTTTTAAAACAATTAGAAATAAACACACAAATTTGTATCTGAGCACTATATTTTTTCAAAAATAATCAATTATCTTAAACAAATTGTTGATCTACATAAGACTATTTTGAAAAGTGCAAATTCTCAAATCAGTTAGCACTGAATTGGAATTCTGTCTTCACTACTGACTTAAAATTTGTGTGATTTATTCATCTCTAGGGACCAGTATTCTCATTTATCTAATGGAAATAATAATATATTTATAAGGTTATTGTAAGGAAGAGTGCAAAATATTTAACATGGTTTATAACTATGCTGGCCATATATCATAGTTTTCCCTGAAAACTATAGGTTAAAACTTAAACATTATCCCAGTCTCAAAATGTCATCAGGACAATACATTATAATACTTATATATGCTAATTTATTGAATCTTAATACTATTTTTGAAATAATTGGAATATTACTGCAAGCAATCATTCCTTGAGTTTTCTTGGTTATAAAATACCAGTCGTCTCCAATTTATGATGGTTCTGCTTACAATTTTTTTAAACTTACAACAGTGCAAAAAAAATGCATTCAGTAGAACATCAATAAAGTGCATGAGATACTCAGCGCTTTATTATAATACATACTGTTTGTTAGATGACTTTGCCCAACTGTGGGCTAATGTAAGTGTTCTGATCATGTGTAAGGTAGGCTATTCTATGCTATGGTATTTGGTAGGTTAAATGTATTAAATGCATTTTCAACTTAGAATACTTTAAATTTACAATGGGTTTATTTGGACATCACCTCTCCATAAGTTTAGAATCTGTAATTCATTTTAATCTCTTTAAGTTTCTCTAGGATCTAGTTACAGTTGTGAAAACAGAAAAGATATTAATCTTGACACAAGAGATACTCAACTAAATAATTCAGACCAAATAAATGTTTTACTTTATTATTTCATATATACACACCCACAAATAAATTTGGAAAAAATAGAAATGTAGGAAGCTAATTCAAGTATTTAATAAGACAATGTGAAATTAAAACAATTCACTATAAAGTGAAAATTTCAGAATAGTGTCTTAATGAAAACCCTAATTCTGATATTATCCTTATTACTGTGATATCCTGTACTTACATTTGTTAATACATAAAGATGATGAGTTTGAAGGCTGTTTGGTTTTTGTTAGTCAAGAAGACTGAACTTTGTTGCAAGTTGCGACACTAGCCTATTATTTTTATATTCTGCATTATTTCTTCAATTCTTAACATAGGTGTCTGAATTTATAGCATGAAAATAGAGTTTCAATCACTGCTCACGTGTATGTCACTGCAAATATCAGGAAGGTCTTGCGTTTGTGGAATCTTACCTGGTCACTACCAGATAGTGATGTGTTCCGGAGACATCATTTCTTTCTGATAGAAATGTATGGATATTGAAGTCTAATGTTCTTTGACAATATCTATTCATAGTCCCTATACTAGAATGGGAGTTTAGCAATCTTGATTTTTTTTTGACAGAATAAAACTTTATTGAACAAGTAGAGAAACACATTTTTAGTGAGAGACTTGTCCACAGCAGATGAGAAGCCCCCAAACTACTTTGTAACAGAGTCTTGTCTTCATCGTTTACATCCTGCCTAGACTAGCACAATTCTGTTCACACTATTACCTCATTTGGTGAGCACATATTTCTAAAAATAAAAAACAAACAGAAACTCTGCTTGAGCTGCTATCATCTTATTTTGCAATCTTAAATTTTTGATCACATTTTGTTTTCTGAAAATCTTGTTGATACTTGCTTCAGTTGTCTTCTTGTGGAGAATGTTACTATGGAGAAGTCAGAACTAAACCTGGTTTGTCCTTCTTGACTTGAAGATTTGCCAGGTTGCCTCTGGGATTCTTTATCTTTCAAGTCAATTAACTGCCCCAGGCAGTATGTCAGTATTGATTGAACTGTATTATTTTTTTCGTGAAGTTTTAATCCGAAGATTTGTTTTTCTTCATTTTAGGAATATCATATTGAATTATACATTTGGCTGCTTTGTTTCATTTGTTCTCTCTTATAGGGGAATGTTAAACATTCACATGTTGGGTTATTTTGTTCTTTATTATCTATCAATTTATTTCTATTTTTTCATAAACAATCCGTTTTTAAAATTTTTTAGCGTGCTCAGTTTTCTCATAATTGTCATACATATTGTATTTTTGTTAAATCTGTATCTATTGTCCTTTCATACTAATTCAGTGTTCTCTTAATTTGTCTTACCTGGCTGGGCTCGGTGGCTCAGCCTGTAATCCCAGAACTTTGGGGGCCTAGGATTGTCTGAACCCGCGGGTTCGAGACCTGCCCAGGCAACTTGGCGAGACCTTGTCTCTACAATAAATCAAAAATTAGCTGGGCATGGTAGCGCATGCCTGTAGTTCTGGCTACTTGGAAGGCTAAGGCGGAAGGATTGTCAGAGCCCAACAGATTGAGGCTGCGGTGGCCGGGAGCATGCCACTACACTCCAGTCTGGGAAACAGAGCTAGACTCCAACTCAAAAAAAAAAAAAAAAATTATCTTACCTAAATTTATCTTTCTTATTTTAGCTCTGCCTGTTCAGTGATTATCTTCTTTTATTGAATTACTATATCATTCCTAAAACCTTTTTAAAGTTTCGTAACACAGTGGACATTTTTGTTTTAGTGTATTTAATTTTCTTTAGTAATATTGTTTTAACTTTCTTACATTTTTCTGCCATAATCTTTCTGGTGAGTGGGTGGGTGGGTGTGTGTTTGTGCATACACCTACATATTTTGTCATTTTAGGGTTAGGTATATATTTCTTATACTCTTTCAGTGTTTCTGGGGTTATGCTGTTTTCTACTTATTTTAAATAAAGGAAAATTATAAATCTTTTATGTTTATGTTAAATCGTTGGTATTTAAGGAATATATGAATAAGGACCTTAGTAAGTGAAGGTAACAGGAAACTTTAGTTGATAGACTGTTTTATGATATTTCCAGTGGGAAATTAAGTATCAGAAATTTATCTTAGAGATAAAACTTTGTTGCAGTTGTATATGACCTTCCTATTGAACAAAGATAAATCTTCTATCAGACGGTTTATGTTTCACATGGGCGTGTGCTCGTGTGTCTGTATGTGTGGAGGCAAATCGCCTTCTAAGGTCTTAAAAAATCCTGTCTGAAGAGTGTTACACTAACTTCTCTAAAACTTTCATACATTTGACTGTTTGCCTCCCACAGAACATTCTCTACTTCCTTGTATAGAGATCCTGTTTTTTTTAAACTGGTATCTGCTTGATTTGCCTTATTTTAGTTGTGTTTCCTCAGCCTTTTCTTATGTCAAAAATAGGAATCAAGCTGCCTCCTGTAAATGTAAATATGTTATTAATTTATTCTAAAATGAGGATTATTGGTTTTGCCTGCTGTGCAGTAAACTACTAACTCAGCAGGCTTACAATGTTCGAATCCTGTATATTCTGAAGAAAGGATTGGCCCTTGACTTACCCCTGGGTGTTAACTTCTAAGGTCTTAAAATATCCTGCCTGAAGAATTGTGTACACTTTGCTGCCTTAAAATAATAGGTAGCTTATGATAGCAATGTGCTACATGATGGAAACCTTGGACTACACTGAATCAGTTTGGCCTCTAGAGGGACTAGAGACCTAAGATTGAGTAATGAAGTCACTAACACAGCCATTACATTCTTACATAACTAAATCTTAATAGTAAATCTGAACACCAAGGCTCAGATTACTTCTCTGGCTGGCAATACCATGTATGTTTTACATATCATTGCTGGGAAAATTAAGCACTGTCTGTATGACTTCAATGGCAGAGGACGATTAGAATCTTGGCTTATTCTCTCCTTGACTCTATCTTTTCCCTTTACTGATTTTAAGCAGCATCCTTTTGCTGTAATAAAACACAAATGTGAGCATAACAGCTTGACTGAGTTATAAGGGTACTTTGAGTGAATCACTGAACCTGAGGATGGTCTTTGGGGACCTGTGGCACAGCCACTGTGAGTGCCCACCACTCTGACACATCAACCTGAGCCTTCAGAGCCCTCTTCCCTACTGTCCTAATTTGACTGCACTTAGTGGCCTTTTTTTCAGATATTATTGTAAGAAAGTTTTCTTTTTCATTGCTGAAGATGATGCTCTGCAGAGGCTTATTGTTTTCATGTGGTATTTGGATAACTTTAGAGAGCAAAGTGCATGGAGGAATCTTTACAGCTGGAAAGCAGAACTGTTTGATGTATAAAGTTGTAATACTTGAGAAACTGGAATTTATTGCCTAATTATTAAATTTTTCTAATCAAAAAGTTGAATATTTGATTAATTATTCATCACCCCTTTTATAATATTTAAAAGTACGGCCCCGTTGATACAATTTATATAGACGTTCACTGAAAAACAACGTGCTGTTCATAACACAAACACTCTAACATAGTCACTAACACTTAGTGAGTTCTGTCTCTGAAGCCAATCAGACTGACTCAAAAGTTTACTTTTGCCAAATGTTATTTTTGTAACTTGGAAAAGAACTTAATTGCACCATACTTTAATTTCCTTATTTGGGAAATGAAGGTAATAATAAGACATAGCTCATAAGAGTTTTGTGTTTGTTTAGTGTTATTAAATAAGTAATATACATTACAATACTTAGAAGAAATTTTGGCACAAGTTCTTAAAAACATAAATTATTAACAATAAAAATCATGAATTTTTTTATTAATAAGAGTCTTAAGTCAAGGTGTTTATAAATCTATCTCATCCAAGCAGACATTTTCTATGAAACAAAACATAAATCATTTGTGAAAATTAGTTTATAGTGGTAATTTAAAGTTTGTCAAAATAATTCATTAACACATTATTATGATGTAGCTCATAGAACTAATTTTTGAAATATATACCGTATTTCAATTAATTAAATGCCAACATATTCTGTTATTAGGAAGATTAAAGAAAATGACAATTTTAAAAGCTTAGGACAAAGGAAAAGAGGTAATTAGCATAAAACAATTGGCCAATTTCCGTGAAAGTGACTTTCCTGCTGTTATTTATGACAAAATATAAAAGAGACAGAAATATGTATAAAATGTTTGTCTATCACTTACTGATTCATGAAATTGCAAAAATTCCCACCATTTTAATATATACCCTATGCTTACAATAACTAAGAAACATAAATGCAATATTTTTGTTAATTTAATTGTCCTCTACCAGAAATAGAGTTAATGTCTGGAGGTAGGGAGTATAAAAAGTTACATACACTTCCTTCAAGAAGCTGAGAGTCTACTTGGGAGGAAAACACATGATTGCCCAAATGGAACTCAATGATTTTAAAATATAAATGTTATATGTTATTCTAGGAGTACGATGAGCAATTTTGTTTTAAGACGTTAGGAAATATTTTATAATGAAAGTGGTAAGTGAGGTTATTCCTAAAAAGTAAAACTTAATTATGAACGGTAACTAACAGAAACATTGTAGATATTGAAGACGTAAGAAATAAAGGGTCTGATTGGGCTTGGTGGCTCAGCCACCCAGTACTTTGGGAGGCTAAGGCGAGTGGATTGCTTGAGCCTGTAGGTTCCAGACCAGCCAGGGCAACTTGGCGAGACCTCGTCTCTACAATACATCAAAACATTAGCCAGGCGTGATAACGTGTGCCTGTAGTTCAGGCTAGTTGAAAGGCTGAGGCAGAAGGATTGCTGGAGTCCAGCAAGTCTACGCTGGTCTGGTCGTCAATGTGCTACTGCACTCCAACCTGGGCGATGGAGTGAGATTCCAACTCAAAAACAAAAAAAAAGATCTATAAATTTTATACCTAATCATGTACATTTGTAAGTAAAAAATAATTACTATGATAACAATCACTTTAAAACAGTCCAGTCAATTTGAAATTTATTTTATAATACATACTTGCTTAAAATATTCCTTATGCCTCCAGCAGGTCATAACTAACAGAATTTATTATACTGGTGTCAGTAAGACAATCTCAATTGGTTCTAATATAAAAACAAAAAGTTGGGATATTAAATATTGGTTTTTATTAACTCAAATATGAACTCAATTAATGGCTTCAATTTTTGTTTAAAAAGTAAAAGCAGCAATATTTATGGGGTATATAAATGGGGAAACAGAACATAATATAGATTTACCTAGATACTATAAATCTAAAATATCCATGAGGTATTAGAAGTGTTAAAATTTATTATAGATTTAAACTTGCTATTTTATTTGTGAAGCAGTTATACTTTTTCATATTTCAAAAATAAAATCATCTTAATTTTTTATGTGTTTTTCTATTAACCACTACTTTCTGAGAGAAAACATGATTTGTGCAGCCAAAAGCCTTTAAAAATCAATACAGCCAACTAAATTCTCTTTGTATATTATATTAAACATGTAATTTGCAGCTAAGGACAAGTTCTTTTGAATTTATTCTCAACTCTGAATTTTGGAGCTTAGAATAAAATCATTTGAGCTGAACATTGTAAATCGAAAGATATTTTACATTGACATGGAGAATATAAATACAAATGCAAGGAGATATGCCTTGTATTTTTAAAATACTTTCTTCAACCTCTATTTAGTTGTGTAGAATTGATATGCTGAATTATACCTGCCAGCCTTTGGCAATGATGAGAATTCAATCTCAAAGATAGAATAGGCTAATGCTTCATATGACAATAGGCCAAAGGATTAAAGTCCTATTGGAGATTATGTATATGCCTTTTCTGTGCATTTAGCTCAAGTAATGTGTGTAAGAAACGAAATGTAATATTCATACATTGTGAATAACTCTTACCCAGACTATGGTTTAAAAGTAATAAAATTTGTTCCATGAATACATGCCTAATTTGAGTTTAAATAGCATAAACATTTATAATTATTTCAGTTGTTGTACAATGATCAATTACATAATTTAATTAACTTTCTCATTCTAAACAGCTTCAGTATATACCATTTGAACATCATCCTTACTCATCCTCAACCATGAACTTGCCAGAACCAAAACTGTAATACTTCTTGCCCAGGCTTCTTCTATTATTAAAAGGTCATTGAGTCAGACGCTTACTGTCATCTTTTTTCTGAGACAATTTCAGTAGCCTCGTAATTGTTCGCCTGCTTCCACCCCTCAACCAGAGTATACACTTAAAAACATAAGTCATTTCAATCACTCTGCTTAAGATTTGACAAAGGATTTCTGGTAAAGCAGGAAAAAGTCCAGTCGTTTTTTTTTTTTCAGTATAGTTTCATGTCTCTGAATTTTTTAAGCTCATCTCCTGTTATCCTCATCCTCAAACTGTGTTCTAGCCACCTGTGCTCGCTAGCTCT
Organism: Carlito syrichta; assembly: GCF_000164805.1. NCBI lineage: Eukaryota > Metazoa > Chordata > Mammalia > Primates > Tarsiidae > Carlito > Carlito syrichta. The sequence goes on from NW_007260334.1 coordinate 375,457, forward strand.
TTTTCAATATTGCCCAACATGTTTCCTCCCTTGTGGCCCTTGTGGGTACTTTCCCAGCTTTCCTGAAACACCCTTCCCCTAGTTACTCAGGAAGCATCTCACATTTCAGGACTTTGAGCAGTTGCCAACTAACAGAGTAGAATTTCAGACAATAATATCTATAAGTTATCCCAGTGAGACACATTTTATTGTGTTCCTCATTAATTTATTCGGCCTTATTTTTTTCCTAGAAATAATTATTGTTTGGAATCCTTAATTTTAATTAGCTATTAATTTATTTCCTAGATTATTATTTGTTTTTACTGAACTTGACATGTTTTCACATTTTTCTTATGCATAGGAAAATAAATTTGCTGAATTAAAACATGAGTAAATAAATAGTATAGTATATGAAAACTTAAAAGAACAGGTTAATATTTGCTTTCTTTTTCAAATGCTGACTTATTAAATATTTTTTAAAAACCATAAACCATATCACATGAATTAACACAGATATTTTGCTATTTTTTGGTTGTTTTATGAAAAAAGCAGATAACTGAACTTTCTCACACTTTTTTTTTGTCCACAGTCACCCACACACACACCCATTGGCCTACCAATCAGGAAACAACAATTATATTGTTTACTACCTGGTTTAACATTTATGTTTCAAATTTATTTTTGGTGAATAATAAAAATTAGTTTATCACCTTGCTATTTTAGTAATATAGTTTAATATCTTGGTCATTGCAAAGTTATTGGTAATATAGGCAGGGAAGGAATTGAATTACGACCTTCTAAAATACTTTCAACATAGGTAAAATGAGAACTAATTTTACTGATATATGTTTGTTTCCTTGAAAATAATATTGCACTTGAAGACAATTGGTTTGATATTGAATTATTCAACACATACCAGTCAAGTACTGGTTGATTACCCACTAATCAATGGCCCAACTAGGTTTTTTGGGATTTTGTTTTTTTTGTTTCTTTTTGTTTCATTCTCCCTAAAGTGGACATAGAAATTTCACATTATATTACTCTGGGGTTAAATGATTATTTTGAGTGATGGGCTGACAAAACAGAATCACACAATATATAATATTTCTGCTTCATCTACACATATTAATTAACAGGTTATCTTCCTGAATCTTCTTATTGATATGGCCATTCTCTACTTACTATTACTTTCTATATTTAACACAATAGTTTAAGTAGTAGGTTCTTTTGATAGGTATTACAATGAAACAAAAACCAAAAAATATAAAATCTGACTCAGTAACAATAATTCTGAGTTAAATATTTAAAGCAAATGAGTGAGAGAAAAAATGTTTTATTATTTGCCTTTCCTTTTTCTTTTTTCTGTTATATGTTTATCTTTGTTTTGTTTTATGTTATCTTTCTTTCTTATTCTTTAAATTTAGGGAGCACATATCAAGAATTGTTACATGGGTATACTGAGCAATGGTAAGATTTGGGCTTCTTTGAGCCTATCACCCAAATAATGAACGTGGTATACCAGAGGTACTTTTTCAACCCTTGTCCCTTTCCTTCCCTTCCTCCTTTAGGAGTTCCCAGTGTCTGTTGTTCTCATCTATACGTCTGTGGGTACCCAGTGTTTAGCTCCCACTTGTAAATGAGAGCATGTGGTAGTTGGTTTTCTGTTTCTGCATTAGTTCACTTAGAATAATGACCTCTAGCTGCATCCATGTTGCTGCAATTAACATGATATTTTTATGGCTGCATAATATTCCATGATACATATGCAGATTTTCTTTATCCAGTCCACTCTTACTGGCATCTAGGTAGGTTCCATGTCTTTGCTATAGTTATTAGTACTGCAGTGAACATAAAAGTGCAGATGTCTTTTTGGTAGAGCAATGTATGTACCTTTGGAAGTATAGCCAGTAATGAAATTGCTGGGTTGAATAGTAATTCTGTATTTAGTTCTTTGAGAAATATACCAACTGCTTTTTATAGAGGTTGAAGTCGCTTGCATTCCTCCCAATACAGAATCCCTTGCTCTCTGCAATCTCAAAGACATCTGTTTTTTAACTTTTGGGTAATAATTCTGACTGGTGTGAGATAGTATTGAATTTCTGTTTTGATTTGCATTTCTCTGATGATTAGTGATGTTGAATATTTAAAAATATTTTTGTAGGCCACTTGTATGTTTTCTTATGACAAGTGCTTATTCATGATTTCTGCCCTCTTTTTAATGAGTTTATTTTTTTCTTGTTTAGTTTTGTGTAGATTCTGAATATTAGGCCTTTGTCAGATGCATAGTTGCATATGTTTTCTCTCATTCTTTTTTTTTTTTTTGAGTCGGAGTCTCACTCTGTCGCCCAGACTGGAGTACAGTGGCCGCTTCCGGCCACCGCAGCCTCGACCTGCTGGGCTCCGGCGATCCTTCCGCCTCAGCCTTCCAAGTAGCCGGAATTACAGGTGCACGCTACCATGCCCGGCTAATTTTCTGATATATTGTAGAGATGAGGTCTCGCTGCCCAGGCGGGTCTCAAACCCGCGGGCTCAGGCATTCCACTCACCTCAGCCTCCCAAAGTGCTGGGATTACAGGCTGAGCCACCGAGCCCGGCTTCTCTCATTCTTTAGGTTGTCCATTTGTTCTACTGATAATTTCTTTTTCTGTGCAGGAGCTCTTTAATGAAATTAGGTCCCAGTTGTCAATTTTTGTTTTTGCTGTGTTTGCTTTTTAGGACTTAGTCATTGATTTGTTGCCTAGGTCAATATCCAGAAGTGTTTCTTAGGTTTTCCTCTAGGATTTTTACAGTTTAAAGTTTTACATTTAAGTCTTTAATCCATCTTGAATTAATTTTTGTATGTGGTGAGAAGAAGGGATCCAGTTTTATTCTCCTGCATATGGTCAGCAGTTTTTTCAGCACCATTTATTGAAAAAAGTGTCCTTCCCCCATTGTTTATTTTTGTCAACTCTGCTGAAGATCATTTTTTTTTTGTAGATGAATGGCTTTGTTTCTGGATTCTCTCTCTTGTATTGTTGGTCTGTGAGTCTATTTTGTGTCAGTACCATGCTCTTTTGATTACTGTAACCTTGTAGTAAAGCTTAAAGTCAAGAAATGTGATGCCTCTGGCTTTGTTTTTTTGCTTAGGATTGTGTTGGCTATTTGGGCTCCTTGAGTTCCATATGAAATTTCTAATTTCTTTTTCTAATTCTGGGGGGAAATGGTGATAGTAATTTGATAAGGAATGTATTGAATCTACAGATTGCTTTGAGTAGTATGAACACTTGAATGAAATTCATTCTTCCAATCCATGAACATGAAATATTTTCATTTGTTTGCGTCATTCTTTGATTTTTCTTTTTTGCCCAGTGGTGTTTTCTAGTTCTCATTGTAGAATTTTTTTCTCCTATTTGGTTGGATGCATTCATGGTAATTTTATTTATTTACTTACTTACTTATGATTTTATTTATGACTATGGTAAATTGGATTGCATCCTTGATTTGATTCTCAGCTTGAATGTTTTTGGTGTACAGAAATGCTACTGATTTTTGAACACTGATTTTGTATTCTGAAACTTTATTGAAATATCTAGCAGTCTTTTGGTAAAATCTTTAGAGTTTTCTAGATATAGAACTAGAACCTGTGAAGAGTGATAATTTGACTTTTTCAGTTTTCTGTTTAGATACCTCTTTTTTTCCTCTTGTTTCATTTCTACAGCTATAGGACTTTCCGGTAATATGTTAAATAGGAGTGATCACTTTTATATTTCTAATTGGATTAAGTATTACCTCTTTCTACTAGGGGCCTCTATCATTAGAAAATGTACAGTATGTCTCTATGAAATAAATCATTTTTATTTTTTAAGTTATTTTTTGTTTTGTTTTGTTTTGTTTATGAGCTGAAGTCTCCCTCTTTTATCTAAACTGGAGTGCAGTGGTGCAATCATAGCTTACTGCATACTCAACCTCCTGAACTCAGTGAATCTTTTTGCTTCAGCCTCCCAAGTGTAGCTGGGACTACTGACACACATTCCCATGTCCAGCTAGTTTTTTATAGTTGTGGAGATGGGATCTCACTATGTTGCCTAGGCTGATCTCAAATATCTGGGCTTAAGTTATCCTCCCATTTCAGTCTTCCAAAGTGCTAGGATTGTAAGCATGAGTCACCACGTCCAGCCTAAATAGATTTTAAATAGTGAAAATTCATTTTCTTATTTTAACAAAGGAAAAAAAAATAATTTAAAATTCAAGGAGGTTAACTACATAGACAAACACCTATTTCTTACTCTATTATACCTTATGAACCAAAGTTTATTTAATACAGGTCAAGCATTGCTATGGGATACTGTGTGAATGGATTTCAGTGAGTAGCTCAAAATGTAACTGAAAATTTTGTGCAGCAGCATAAGCACAGAATTTTCTTAAATTATTTGACCACATATCTTATTTTTTTCTCAGAAAACATCATGAACTACTTATATATAGAACATAGATTGAGACCCAAACACTTAGCATGACACAATGTGTTCCTCATGCTTAGAATAAAAAGATAACCGTTTCAGTGAGTTTTTAAAACATATATAATAAAAGCAATGGGTTTTGCTATTGTTTTTCATTGTAAAGATGTGGGGTATAAGTCAGGTTTATGTGCAGGTAAAATTTTGGCCCCCAACTGGGCCCTCAACTTGGGAGTTGAGCATCAAGTACTCTTAGTGATGTTATGTTGCCTCCAGGCAATGGGTTTTAAACAGTACCGTCATGGGCTGAATAGAACTTAATGTTAAGTTCATGAAGTAAAAGCAAAATAAAGTATAATTTAAAAAATTTTATAAGTTATTGCTAATCATAAAAAGTAGTTGAGTATTTAATCACTCAGGCACAGTATGTTTCAATATAACTTATTAGGGTGATAAAATAACATATAAATGATTAGATTCAGTAATAACATATTACCTCAAAATTCTTCTGCTTGCATCCATTAATTATTTTGTTTATAAATAATGTGTCACATCTCCAAGAAAAGTTTATATATCCATCTGAAACTTGTGTGTAAATTTACTCCCTCTTGTATTTTGTTTCTAGATTATATCAGGCTTTTTATGTTTTAAATTTTATATGTTCATTATAATTTAGAATTTAGTTAACTTTAAACATTTTACACATTTTTAGCATGACCTATTCATAAATTAAACCCTACCAACTTGGATATTATTTTAAAAGGTAAAGTTATACTGGAGATAATAAGATATAAAAATTATTTTTCATCTGGGAAAAACATACAGTGGTAATTTGGTAACTCTTTAGGAAATAAGCATGATACTGAAGCTCCACTACCAACAATGGCAACGACAAAAACAATAACACAATACCTGACCAAATCAGGTGAAATACTGCTCTATGACAGGTAGCCTCAATGGTTTCCAAATATTTCTGCTCTGTAGAGCGCATGTTGTTGTGTGGTATTCCCTTGAGTTTAGATTGAGTTAGAAGTGAGTCACTTCTAACAAATAGAGTAAGAGCAATAAAATATTGTTTCCAAGGTTAGATTACAAAGATTTTGTCTTCTATCTTGCTCACCTTCTCTTTCTCTCTTTTGCTTTCTTCTTTGCTAACAACAGAAAGTTTGTGAACTGTGCTATAACTACACCCACATGGCATGGAAATGAGGTGTCCATGAAGGAGCCATTTCAGTGAGCCTGAAGGTGTGTATTTCTCCCGTTGAGACTTGAGATTCCTGCACTCCTGACTGACACATTGATTGCAGGCATGTGAGTGATCCTGAGCTAGATGACCTAGACAAGCCCAAACTGATTCCTGATTCATAGAAACTGTGAGATAATACATATTTGTTCTTTTAGGTTTCTGTGATATGGGTGTGATTTGTTGCAAAGCTACAGATATTTAATGCATTGTCTGATCCAGAAATCAGTGTAGCATATGTTGAACATCCTTTTGCTCCAACTCCATAGATATCCTTAATAATTTATTTAGGAGCTCTCATATTTCTAGATTTGGGGCATAAATTGCCAAAATTCCATTGAGAGAGTTTGCATAAATAACTAACATAATATTTTTAAAAAATTATGTTAATGCAATAAAATGTTATAGTAAAAAGCTACAATTTGAAAGCCACCAGAAATGTATTATGTATACAATCCATAGGATCTTCCTTTATTACAATCATCTCTTACTCGTTTGTGATGTTTTATTTTTTATTAATTTTTTGTAAAAGCAATGAACTTGCAGATTATATCTATGATGATTTTAGCTATAGATTCATTTTCTATCCAGTATATTTCTGGTGACTTCCAAACCACCTTTGTAGCACCATTTTTTTCTTTATCTGAATACGCTATTAAATTAGGAATGTCTGCCCATTGCTGGGACACCAGACCCTCTTGATATTTTCCCTGTATACTGCTTACATAAATGACTCGCTTCTCTTTACTAACACTGCTTCCTCAACCTAAATGGTGCTGTAATATCTAAGTGCTTGCCTGTTAAACGTCATCTCCCTTTTTTCATTTGTACTCCATTTAGGTAATCTCTCCTAATCCTACAGTTATACTAATTGTTGATAATAAATACCAAAATTTACCTTTAGAATAGGCTTATGCCTTGAACATCAGACATGATACATACATAAAGTTTATTTAATATCTCCACTCAAAAGTCAAACAGCTATCTCAAAATGTACTGTATATGTATTAATTGAAGTTCTTGATCCTTCTCCCATATAGTAGTTCTCCTTTAATCCATTTTCTATTCCTTTGTACCCTGCTAATTATATTTTATCAACCATGATTTACATGATACGTCTCAAAAACACTAAGTCTTTTTATTACAATAAATTCTTTGCTCTTGATGTACCGCCTTCTTAGAATGTTTATAAAAGTGTTCAGAGCTGCTTTATTTTGTTCTTCCAAGTCTCATTGCATTGCTACCTCTTCACAATCCCCTACCTAGTGAATATTTGTTGCTTTTTTGGATGCTCAGCATCTTTTGAACACATTTCCTTTTTGGATAATCTTCTAGTTATGATTTCACTTCCGCGATATAAAAACAAGGGAACACACTTTCCCAGCTCCCTTGGGAATGTGTCACCACTGGCATGTGCCCCAATTCTACCTGGTGCACATGCTCATATAAAGATCTTTTTGCCTAATATTACTAATATATTTCTCCCATCTCTTTATTTTTCTTATATTCTATAATAACAGAAGTTACCTGGGCAAATGTTACAGTATATTGAATAATGACTTTTCCATGCTCTGCTGTGATACATGGAGACTATGTGATTCAATTTTGGCAAATGGCATGTAAGGAAAAGTGCCCTTGAAAGGAAAGAAAGATATCCTCCTTTCCTGTATTCTATGTTTCTTTAAACTGGTAGATATGACATAACCTGGAGCCCTATATTGAGAAGGCTGGGGTACAAGAATAAAGGAGTTTAGTTTTCTGAAACCATTAATTAGGATATATATACCAGCTTCTGGAACAAAATATAGTATTCACAACTATGTTCCAGAAGCTGATATATATATCCTAATTAATATTCTTCTATTCAGAAATAAACAAAATGGGAATGCAAGATTGCTGCTTAATTCTTTTTAGATTTGCCATTTGGAGTTTAGCTGATTTTGGTTGTTTCATAAAGATTGAAGCTGAGATGTCTAGTTTCTTTAAACAGCAGATATCTGTATTATTGTTTGTTGCAGGTTAGATCTTGGTATTGGACTGTTTGGCATTCTCAAATTCCTCTTCAGATCTTTTTTGTCATGTTTTGTTGTTATGCTTTATTTTGTTTCTGGAAACTAAGTCTCAACTTAGTAGTTCAGGTTTTCCAAGAATTCTGAATTAGTCAATATCCTTTTTGCATTTATTCAGTTAAAGTTAGTTTCTATTGCTTACAACTAAGAGTACTGATGCACCATCATACCTGAAATTCTAGTTAAATTAGGTTTTTCCAGTACTCTCTATTCCATCACTCAGTTTATATCTTTGAAAGCAATTATGGCATTTCTTTAACTATTAACAAAGAATAAATTTTAGGCTATCAGCTTAGATGTTCCTGAGATGTAACTTTTTCCAGTGATCATCCATCTTAAGTTCCATTGTGCTCAGCATAGAAAATTTCAAGGTAGTCAAGGCATTTTGCAAGCTTTCTCAATGTGCGTGTTTCCTTCCTACTTTCCTCCCAGGGTGTAACTTACTTCTGGGAATAGGTAGGGGAGCACAAACAAACAAACAAACAAACAAAAACGGCAACATAGATTTCAGTGAGTTATTAGAGAAAGGTAGCACACAGGAGAATTTTAAGGCTTCTTTATCACTCTGAGTAAAAGGAAATTGGTTCTATTTCCTTAACCCTCTAAATTGATCTTAACTTCTATATTCTTCTAAACTTATTTTTCTTCATCTAATCAAATTAATTTTACTTTCCCTATTATAAATAAACTGATTTACATTATTTTGTAGCTTGATCATTTTAAGGTTTTTTTTTATAAATGTTATAATATAGACTGAACTTTCAGAATTTGGCTTTTGAAAATTTTCCTTTGGAAGCTAAAAAACTTTTGTCTCAAAACTCTTACCTCTGTCACAAGTTTCAAAAGCCTCATTTTGAAACGAATGTCAATAACTGAATCTGTATTTCTTCTTGACAGTTCTGTGACAATCCTTTCCTGAGACTCTAAGAGCAGTATACTTAGTTGAGAAGAGCCCATATAGGGAAGGTTGTGAAGGAGAAAACATACGACTAGTTAATGAGTATAGTCCATTCAAAATTATCTTGTGTACCATTTATTTATTTATTTTACTTCACTCAACCATTTTAAATAAAAACTAGCTCCTTCACTAACTCATTGAACTACCTCCAATACAGCACCTGTCACTAAGTATACATACAAATATTTATAAAATAAAATTTTTGTAGTTATATTGTATTTTTCGATAGATCACTTTTGATTTTGCCTACATATAAATTTATAAAATAGCTTGGGAGAGGTAGTACTAAAGTCAACAGGATAATTTGTTATGCTAAATTTATCTGGCTTATTGTAGACTACTCATCAGATAATTAACTTAATTCAACCTATCAGTTTAAAAATATACAATAGATGAACAGAATTAGATAATAAGCCTATTGAGAGGAAGCACTCATGTTTCATTCCTCTTTCTCTTCCCCACAATGACTGTACATATAGCAAATACTCAGTAAATTGCAAAATTAGCTGAGCTGATTTCTCATTTCACATGAGTAACGTGGTATGTGCAAACAGGAACTAGGTTACAAATCTATGCACTAGATCAAAACTTTTGTTCTGACACTAGATGAAAATACAAGCAATATTGCTAAACATTAATTTAATCTGAAAATCAAATATATTGTACTCAATATACAGGGCATTCAGCAAAATAATTAAGAGATTTTTAAATTATGAACATTTCCCTCTAATCGACCTTATTATCTCTAATAGTAAGTGAATATTCCTATGGATACCTTAAACTTTAAGGCTACCACTTTATTCTCAAATGTAATTTTTGGTAGATGAACTCAAATGTGAAACGATTATCAAAATATCACTAATATCACTAATATGCTAATTCAATACCTTACAGTATTTCAGACGTTGTTGTAAATATTAAGAAAACATAAGGCAAATCATACGAGGAGAAACCATTCAAAGGGAGTTTTCCTCCTATGACAAAGCTCTTGGAGGGTCCACTGGGGGAAACTGCAGGCTAAAGCTTACTGTAGGAGTTGGATGCTAGAAAAAGAAGGTACCTCATTGGACACACAAACATTTGCAATTATTATATCCTCCTATATGAAAAAGTACATAGATAATGTATATATTTACATACTTTTATATGTTGACTATTTTCTTATATTAGTATATTTAATGTTATTTTCTTAGTCTAATATTAATTTAATTGCACCTAGTTTTTTGTGTTTGCATGATATATCTATTTACCTGCTTTGTTCAAAACTGTCTTTAGTCTTAGATACTATATGTATTTCTTCTGAATAGCACACATTGTAGTTTAGGTAATTAATTATCTTTATCCTGTCTAAAGTTTACTTTAATTGGTGTGTTAATTATTTGGAGAATGATTAATTCCAACACAATATTAAGGCTTCCCTCACCTCCATCTCCCTTTGTTCTTATTTTTTAAAATCCTTTCTTGCAATCATTTTTATTTAAAATTTTTAAATCATGTTTGTAATTCCAACACTTTGAGGGGCTGAGGCAAGAGTATTGCCTGAGCCCACGGGTTTTAGACCAGCCTGGGCAACATGGTGGTCTAAAGTAAAAAATTAGCTGGGTGTGGTAGGTGTGGTTGTGTCCATTACTTCTAGGGTGCAGTCTTTCAGAGTCTCTTCTTTGGTTCCGATTTTGAGCTCTCTAGCCCACAAAATTGTCAAAAGTTCCATTTGGGCTTTATGCATCTATGTTTCTCATACTGAATAAAAGCAGCTCTAAATACCAGACTTAGTACTATCAACCTTAATTCTTTTTATTTTGTTTTATTGGCCTGTGTTTAAGAGAGATGATCAAATTTATATAGTTAGCCATTATTCTAGATAAAATTCCCTCTCAATTGATTTTTCAAAATTCTATGTATTTTAAAAAATTCTTACCCATTTCATCATTTCTTTGTTAATTCAAAAATCTCTTACTGGATATTACTAGTTACCCAGAGTAGGGATAGATCCTAGCAATTCAAAAATTAAAATATAGTATTTGTTTCTCAAGAATTTTAGAATATTTTGTCATTGAGAGTAATTATACAGTTACTGTATATTGTGATGCATTATGCAAATTAAGGCACCTAAGACTAAGAAATAATTGTGAAGTTATTCTATGTCAGTCAGGCACTGTTCAAAAATGCTTCCCTGAGGAGTTAATTAGAATTGATACTTGAATGAGTAAGATCTAGTCAGGTAAAGAAAAGTGAGTGAGAGTACATGTGTGAGCATTGATCCAGAAATAGGAAATAATAAGATCAGATACTAAATTAAATCAAATGTTAATTTCTATTTGTGAGGTAGGTTACAAAGACAGAGGCTACATCTCCGGGGACATTCATAATATACAAAATAGTTTATATTTTCATCATGAACATGATGTAGAGGCCTCAAACATTATAGACAGAGAAATGACAAGACCTGATTTTTGTTTTAGAGAATAATCTAGGAGTACAAATTAGTAAGTATGAAATTAATGGATAAATAGAACCGACTCATGTTAGCCATTAATCTTGCAAAACTGTAAGAGTTGAAATACAGACCAATTTGTGATTGGTCAATAAAAATATTAGAAAAGATGTGAAGAACCAATAGGTTTCTTTCTGGGGTGAATGACATATTGATACCATTAAATAGAATCAGGGATTTAGTGGGAGAATTTGGTTTGAAGAATGTGAAAAGAAGTTAACTTCATTTCAAATGAACAATTATTAGCATAGAACTCAGAAAGTTCTTGTTTTTAATCATCTGGTTTAGTAATTTAAAGAGAAAGCATAATTGGTTTCAAAGGAATATTAATATAAAATTAAAAGAAACATTTAAAATTTATTAGGGAAAATAGTTAGCTCAATTCCAGATAAGTCTATTTTATAATTTGCTATTTAGATATGCACATGCAGAGAATTTAATAAATGTCTGTGTAGACAGATATCAAGCTTTTCTATATTTTGCTTTGTTTTCTTTTCTCTGTTGCTTTCTTCTTTCTTTTTACTTTATCATTTTATTTTTTTCTATATGTCACCAGAATCAAGAAAGCCAAAGAAAAACTATTTTATGGAAACCTTGCTATGCTACATGATCTGGGAAAGCCATAGTTTCATAATACTTTGAATGGGCTTCATGAAAAAAAAAAATAAAGAAAAAACATGCATAGAAATTGTTAAAATAAATTATTTCATTCAGGGAGCTTTTTATCTTAGAAGTCTTTTTAACATAAACTATTGTATAAACTCAGCACAACATACACATTACATTGTAGTGGCGAAGACTTTGCAATGTTGTTGTTTTAAGTTTAATATTTTCTTCATTCTTCTATATGGAGCATTCAATTAATATTATACTCTCAAATGGTTCCTTGAGATGTAATTGTAGTTGGGTAATTCTTGTCTTAAGTAAAATTTAATTCGATTTTAAAATTTGTTTAATCTAAATGTTTCACCACATTATTTTTCTTGTGAATCCTTTAGTGATACAGTTAGGGCTGTGGTATAGATACTGACCTAAAGGCATCAAAAGAAGCAGTGTTCTTAAGACAAGGTGAAAACAAGAATGATTACAGATATAAAAGTGACAATTCAATACTACTATAAGACAAATGAATTTAGATTCATATCAGATGTGGAGAAAAACATTTACTAGCAAACTGTCATAAAAGTTAAGTAAATGTAAATAGCTAACAATTAAATCTGATAAATGTTTTAACTCCTGGATACATTTTTGTTCAGTATTTTCAATACAAGGCCTTCATAGCCTTCTTGGTTATCTGGAGGGGTTTTTGGAAAAAAAAAAAAAAAAGAAAGATAAATCTCCTTGAGGAAGAGTGGAAGAAACTTGAATCGTGTTGTTATGGTGTTTTTATAATTCCAGTACTCCATTGTATGTATGTTTCAAGTTCTTTAGATTACATACCTCTGAAAAAATAAAACCTAAAGTGTTCCACTTATATTGTAGTTATTTGACTTAATCACTGTTGACCTACTGACCAAAACTAGTCTCTAAACATACTGGCATAGCTGTGATCATTGTAACTTGCAGATGAATAATCTAATTTGCAATAACAATGACTATTTTTGTTGGAGACTTTTAAGATTGTGTTGTATGCTACAGATATCCACATGTTCAATATGTAGCTCTTTTACTGAATCAATTACTGCAAATGCGGTGACTTCAGTGATGGAGATGGTTCTACATGTTCATGCAGAAAGACAGATTAGGCATTTATCATGGCTTTGGATATCAGCAAATTTTGCATGGAAAAATTATCTCATGGCTGCTATGTTGAAGTAATTATTTCTTTCTGTTTTTTTTTTTGAGTTGGAGTCTCACTCTGTTGCCCAGAGTGGAGTGCAGTGGCCGCTCCCGGCCACCACAGCCTCGACCTGCTGGGCTCCAGCAATCCTTCCGCCTCAGCCTTCCAAGTAGCCGGAATTACAGGCATGCGCTACCACGCCCGGCTGATTTTTTGATTTATTGTAGAGATGAGGTCTTGCTGCCCAGGCGGGTCTCAAACCCGCGGGCTCAGGCAATCCACTCACCTCAGCCTCCCAAAGGCGCGGGATTACAGGCTGAGCCACCGAGCCCGGCATAATTATTTATTTCAATAATAAAAGTGAAAATTATAACAGAGAACAATATAGATGTATAATACCTGGGATTTTTGTTTATTTATTTTAAGGCACCATGAACTTGTCAAAATTAAAACAATTCTAGTGTATGCAAGTACTTGTTAACTATAGTAGCCCAATTTTATCTACTAAATCCTGGATCTAATCCTTTTTATGTAACTGCATTTTTATACCCATTAACCAACCCATCTTTATGCGTCTCCCTTGTCATTACACTTCTCAACATCTGATAATCACTATTCAGTTCATTTCACTAGATCCATTATTTTAGTTCCCACGCATGAGTGAGATCATGTGGGATATGTCTTTCTGTACCTGTATTATTTCACTTAACGTAATGAATCCCGGTTTAACCCATGTTGTCACAAATAAGGTTTCCCTCTTTTTAAAGGATGACTAATTTTCCATTGTGTAAATGTAGCACATTTCCTTTACTGATCATGGACACCTAGTTTGCTTCAATATCCTGGCTATCATGAATAGTGCTGCAATAAACACAGGAGTACAGATATCTCTTCCATATACTGATTTCCTTTCTTGTGAATATATACCCAGTATTGGGATTGCTGTATGATATAGTAGTTCTATTTTGAATTATTTGAAAAACCTCCATACTGTTGTCTATAATGTATGTTGTATTAATTTACAGTGTACAAAATTTTACTTTCCCAATTTCTTCATCAGCATTTATTTATTTTTGTCTTTTGATAATAACCATTTCACTTGGGTGAGATGCTACAGCATTGTGGTTTTGATTTGAATTTTCCTGATAATTAGTAATGTTAGACATTTTTTAATACACCTGTGGGTCATTTCTTTGTCTTATTTTGAGAAATGTCTATTCATATTTTTTTTCCATTTATTAAATCAGATTTTTTGTTGTTGTTGAGTTGTCTGAGTTCTTTATGTATTCTGGTTATTAAACTCTTATCAACTAAATAATTTGTAAATATTTTTCTTTTCATTTATATGTTGTCCCTTCTCTTTGCTAATTGTTTCCTTTGCTTTACAAAAGTGATTATATTTGTCAATTTTTACTTTGGTTGCCTGTGCTTTTGAAAGTTTACTCAGGAAAACTTTGTCCAGACCAACATCTTGGTCAGTACTGGTTCTCTATTCTATTCTATTGGCCTATTTTTTTCTGTTGTTGTTGTTGTTTTTTCTCAAGATTGCCTTGGCTATTTTCAGTATTTTGTGCTTCCATGTGAATTTTAAGATTGCTTTCTCTATTTCTGTGAAGAATGTAATTAGTATTTTGATATAAATTTTATTAAATCTGTGGATCACTGTGTAATATAAAAATTTTAACACTATTGATGCATCTAATCTATGAGCATGAGATTCCATTTTTTGTATACTCCTCAATTTTTTTTTAATCTGTGTTTTAGTTTTCCTTGTAGAAATGTTTCACTGCTTTGGTTAAGTTTATTCCTAGGTGTTTTATTGTATTTTTAAGTTCTTAAGTTTATTTCCAGATATTTTATTTAAATAAGACAATTTTCATACTTTTTTCAGTGTCAGTATATATAAATGCTAATGATTTTTGTATGTTGATTTTATATCTGACTACATTATTGAAACCATTTATTATTTCTAACAGTTTTCTTTATGCAATCTTTAGGTTTTTCTAAATATAAGATCATATTGTGGTGAGGCACAGGCAAAATGGTCATGGGACCATGAGGACTGTCAGACTGTGCAAGTCTCTGTGTGAGTGAGTGAATGTATGGACAATTTTGTGTACATGTCTGTGATTAAGTGGGCATGTGAGTGGCTGGCTGAGTGAGGACTGAGGAGCAAGTGACCAGGGCTTTCCTGGTGAAGTGACTGGTGCTACTACTCTCCTGCTTAGTCCCTAGCTCCTCCAGGAGTACAAAAACTGCATGCCATTTTATAAATCAGCAAAGCCTTTCCCAGGAAGAAGCTGTTGGAAGTGACTGCTGTTTCCAGGCTCTGTCTCACCACCACAGACCTGGTTGGACATTGACAAGGGCCACGGAGGGAGCACAGCAAGGGAACCAGAGGCAGAGCCCCACTGGCAAAGATGAAACAGGTACTCTGCCACCATCTTGAAAACTGAGCAGGCAAGTGCTCTAATTTGCTCACCAAGGAGCAACAGATCTGACCTCTGTGACTGGAAGGTCAACTTCTCAGGAGTTGATTATGATCTAGAGGGAATATCATAAAAACAAAACTTTGGAGGGACAGGATGATTTCTAATTTTCAGACGTCCCACCCTCTACCAAGATTCAATCCTGAGACGAAAGATTTGCCTAGAAAAAGGATGAGAAAGACTCCCAAAGTGATCAGAGGTAAGTCCAGGACTGATCCAACTCCCTCCTCCCCAGGAATCCTCTGAACATAAGACCCACACTGCTGGGGCACAAAGGAGAGGGATGAACCCAGGCATAGCCTGGACATCATCTACCAGAATAAACTTTGCTTGGGTGTCTCCCTGTAGTACCTGGGGAGGAAACAAACCCATACCTCCCCACTGGAGGGGATATTTCTGACCATAAGAGAGTGAGGAGGAGGGGACTGAAAATCAGCCACCTCCACCAGTCCTCCTCTTTCCATGGTCATTGCACTGGGGAGATAGTGAATGAGGCTGCAAACCCTGCAGGAGACAGCAGGGGGGCTTACCTGCGAGCAGTAGAAAGGAACAATTACAAAACCTGCTACAAGAGGGTGTTTAGTGCCCAGAAAATTTTTTTAAATTATTTATCTTATTTCTTTGTGTGTGAATTTGTAGGTGAGAGTTTGATTTGCTTTCCCCCTTTTTTATTTTATTTTTTCTTCTTTTGTTCTTTGTTTTCTGTTTATATGTGTATGTGAATGATAAAGTGTTCATCTTTCAATGGTTTTTGTTGTTGTTGTTCTCCTTTTTAAATTTAATGTATGAGGGTTTGATTTTCATTTCACCCTTTTTTTTCTTCCCCTTTCATTTTGTGTTGGGCTTGTATGTGTGTGCTCAGTTTTCCAGTTTTTTGTTGTTGTTTCTGTTTGTTTTGGATTTTGTTAGCTTGTGTGTGTGTGTGTTATTGTTATTGCTTTGGTTTCTGCTTTTGTTTTCTGTATTTTTTGTTTGTTTGTTTTTATTTTTGTCCATCCTATTTTATTCTACTTTTCTCAGTTCTCATCATTGATGTTATTTTATTTTGGATTCAGGGTGTATAGTCACATACCCATTGCATCATCACATAGAATGTTGGTGAGGAGTGGGTCTCAGGGAACCCACATACCAATCAGTGAACATTTTAATTTGCAAGTAATTTCTGAATTCTAGCTCACCATCCTCCAACTTATTATAGTCTCAAAACTACAAGAGACAGCAAAGCTTCTCAGTCCTATTTAAAAATAGAACAAATTCAGAGCCCTGATCAGGGAAGAATAGAAATCTGACCAAACATCAGAAGTGAAAGGCCCTCCAACAGCTACTTAATAATGGAACCAAAGAAAAAGTAAAGTGATGTGTCACAAATGAGGAAAAATCAATGGAAGAACACAGGTAATTCCCAGTTTACCAAAGAAAAAACACTTGAAAAACAATCCTCAGAGCCCAAACAATGGAAGTAACCAATGACTGGCCCCAGAATTCCACAGGGATTAGGAAACAGACAAGTGAATAAGACTCAAGAAAAACAATATGTGACACTGAAAGAACTTGTAACAGAGATTTTGGCCATAAAAATTTTCATCCAGAAAATAAAAAACAAGATGACAAACATGAAAAGCAGAATCAATCAGAAAAAAAGAATCTCAGAGTTTGAAGATCAAAAAAGAAATTAACTAGATCTGCAAAAAGAAAAGAAAGAAAAAGAAAAAATATGGAAAGAAAATTCAGAAAGAACAAGGCCTCCAAAAGATGTGGGATTATATAAAAAAAACCAAACCTATACCTGATTGGTATCCCAGAAGAAGGAAAGGAAGTGGAGAACACCTTGGAGCAAGTATTCCAGGAGGTTATCCAAGAATACTTTCCCCATTGCACCAGAGATGTAACTATCCAAACACAAGAAACATTGAGAACCCCCACAAGATATCAAATAAGAAGACCAACCCCTTGATACATAGCAATTCACCTACAAAAAGTAGGCACAAAAGAAAAAAAATTCTTAAAGGCAGCAAAGGAAAAAGTTTAGACTACTTATGGGGAAGACCAATCAGAAGATCAGCAGTCCCATCAGCAGAAACCCTACCAGCTGGAAGGAACAGGAGTTCAATTTTCAAAGTCTTGAAAGATAAACAATTTTAACCAAGAATTTTCTACCCAGCCAATCCCTAAGAGATTATGCAACATCCAGACCAGATTTTCAGGAGACACTATAAAAGGTATTAAGCATGAAAGAAAGAAAGAAAAAGAAAGAAAGAAAGAAAGAAAGAAAGAAAGAAAGAAAGAAAGAAACCATGCATTTTCCAAGAGAATAAGAAAATACAGAATCAACAGAGAGTATATCATGACTGAAAACTTGAAAACACACACGTCCATCAATCCAAAAGTTAAAAGAAAAGAAAGAGAAAAAGCTTTATAAGACCCTCATAATGAGGATCAACATTAACATTTCAATAATCAGCTTAAACATGAATGGACTAAATGCACCACTGAAAAGACATAGAATGACAAACTGGATTTTAAAAAAACGATACAATAATTTGCTGCTTCCAGGAAACTCATCTCACCACAAGGGACACACAGATTCAAAGTCAGAGGATGAAAAACAAATTTCCACGTAAATAGATAACAGAAGACGGGAGTCACAATCTTAACTCACTCAAGGCTGCTATGTGAATCTACATCATTCCAAATCCTGTTTCTGGTTGCCACTGACATAAGTTTATGCCATAACTAATTCTATTCCTGGTTGCTATTCACCTGAATTTACCTCCAATCTATAATCTGAATAAAAATATAAAGTATAAAATGTTAATCAGAGTGATGTCTGAGGCAAATATTGAATATGTCTGGAACTTTCAGCTGTATTGTGAAAAAGGTGAACATTGAGAAAAGACCATTTCACTTGTGTTTAACTGCAGAAGTTTGTGGCAATCAGCTTCAGATTTTCTTTTGTTTATTTTCACCCACTCTCAGTATTAGGAAAGTAAAAAATTTCTCTGCTGTGAATGTGTTAATATCAGACAAATCAACTTTTAAGCTATCAACAATTTTAAAAGATACAGAAAGGCACTACATAATGATAAAAGCTTCAATTAATCAACAACATATATCCATACTAGACATATATGCACCCAACCCAGGAGCATCAGTATTTATTTATTTATTTATTTATTCATTCATTCATTCATCCATTCATTCTTGTGTTAGAGTCTCACTCTGTCACCCAGGTTGAGGTGCAGTGGCATGCTCATGGTCACCGCAGCTTCAATCTGCTGGGCTAAGGTGATCCTTCCAACTCAGTCTCCCAAGTATCTGGAACCCCAAACATTTGCTATCAAGTCCATCTAATTTTCGGATTTATTGTAGAAGCAAAGTCTTGCCAAGTTGCCCAAGCTGTTATCAAATCCCTGAACTCAAGTAATCCTCCTGCTGGAACCTCCTGTAATTCTGGGATTCCAGGCATGAGTCACTGTGCCAGACTAGCACTAACCAGTATTTATAAATCAACTAAGTAAACTAAAAAAAAATATTGACTCATACACTACTGTAGCTGGGGACTTAAGTATCTCACTAACAACCCTGGCTAGATCAATGAGGCCAAAAATCAACAAAGAGATCTGGAACCTCAACTTGATGCTTGTTGAAATAGAATAAATATATACCTACAGAACACTGTATCCAACAACCACAGAATAAACATACTACTCATCACCACATGGAACAAACTGCAAGACTGACCACATCTTCAGACATATATCAAGTATATACAAATTTCAGAAGATCAAAATGCTCCCATGAATCTTCTCAGACCACAGTGGAATAAAAATAAATATCATCACCAACAAAATTCCCCCCAACCCCACAAAGATATTAACTATAAACAGCATGATGCTGAATGACTACTAGGTCAACACAGAAATCAAAAGAGAAATTGAAATATCCCTTGAAACAACTGGAAATGAAGGAACATTTTACCAAAACCTCTGGGATGCTATAAAGCAGTTCTAAGAGGGGAATTTATATCTCTACAATCACAGTTCAAGAAAATAGAAAGATCACAAGATAATACCCTAAAAAATCACCTAAGAAAGCTGGAAAGGCAAAACTACCAAAACCTTAATTTTAGCAGAAGAATCCATATCACTACAGTTAAAGCCCAAATATGAGATATAGTAGACAAAAATGTAGAAAAATAAACAAAACAAAAGGCTAGTTTCCCCCTAGCCAGAATGACCAAAAAGAAAAAGAAAAAAATGAAGAGAAAAAGCCCAAATAAATACAATTAGAAATACAAAAGATCAAATCACAACTGATCCTGAAGAAATACAAGATTATCAGATATTATTATGCACAACTATATGGAAACAAACTCTATAACCAAATAAAATTGAGGACTTACTGACATCACATTACCTCCCAAGATGGAAATTGACTCCATCTTAAGAAAACTACTCACAAAAAAAAAAAAAACCCTGGAACAGACAACTTTCCAGTGGAATTTTACAAAACATACAAGGAGGAGCTGATACTAATCCTATTGAAAGTATTCCAGGCAATTGAGAAAGACAGAACTCTCCCTAAATCATTTCATGCCAGCTAACATCACACTAATACACAAACCAGGTAAAATTCCAACAACAACAACAAAAAAGAGAATTACAGGCTAATATTCCTGGTGAACATAGATGTAAAAATTATCAGTAAGATTCTAGAAAATTGAATCCAACAACAAATCTCAAAAATCATCCACCATGACCAAGTAGGCTTCATCCCCAGGATGCAGGACTGGTTCATCATCCACAAGACCATAAACATAATTAAATACATCAACAGATATAAAAACAAGAACCACATGATTATATCACTAGATGCAGAAAAAGCTTTTGATAAAATCCAACAGCCCTTCTTAATAAACACCCTTGAACACCTAGGCATGGAGGGAATATACCTCAAAATAATAAGCATTATTTACAGTAAACCCACAGCCAACATATTACTAAACAGACAGAAATGGGAAGCATTTTCCCTGAAAACCAAAACAAGACTGCTCACTCTCACCCCTCTTATTCAGCATTGTGTTGGATGTCCTAATTACAGCAATTAGACAAGAAAATTAGTGTCTAAATAGAAAAAAAAGGGAGGTAAGTTATCCCTCTTTGTTGACAATATAATTTTATATCTCGAAAATCCAGGAGTATCTGTTAAAACTTCCTTGCCCTGATAAGGACTACAGGAAAGTCATAGAGTACAAAATAAATGTGTAAGACAGTTACATTCTTATACACTAATAATAAACAGGCAGAGAAACAGATAAAAAGGACAATCCTAATCACAATAGTCACAAAAAAATTAAACACCTCTGCATCTTTCTTAACAGAGACGTGAAAGACCTTTTCAACGAAAACTAAAAAACACTACTCAGAGAAATTCAGAAAGGCACAAACAAATGGAAAAAAAAAATTCATATTCATTGATAGGAAGTATTAACATTGTTAAGATGTCCTTCCTACCAAAGGCAATCTACAGATTCAATGCAATACCCATTTAATTATCAGCAACGTTCTTCTCAGACCTGGAAATAACAATACGGAAATTCATATGGAAACATAAATGGCTACAAATAAGCAAAACAATTCTCAGAAAAGGAACAAGGCAGAAGGTATCACACTTTTGGGTGCTAAACTTTATTATAAGGGTACGATAATCTAAACAGCCTGCTATTGGTATAAGAACAGGCATATAGACTAATAGAACAGGATAGAAATTCTGAAAGCAACACCTCAATTTCTCAACCAACTCATCTTCAACAAAGCCTCCATCAACAACCACTGGAGAGAGGAGAACATATTCAGTAAATGGTGCTGAGAAAATTGGCTGCCACATGTAGAAGATTGAAACAGGATGCCTACTGATAACCATATACAAAAGTCAATTCTAAATGAATCAAAGACCTAAAATTAAAACCTCAAATGTTAAGAATCTTAGAAAACACAGGAGACACCCTTATGGGAATTGGATTAGGCAAATAAGTCCTGATTAACTTCCCAGATGTCCATGCCATAGACATTAGATAAGTGGGACTTCATTAAACTGAAAAGCTTCTGAAAAGCAAAATAAAACATCAGGAGAGCAGGAGATAGTTCACAGAATGGGAAAAAATATTTACTAACTGTATATCTGAAAAAGGCCTAGCATTCAGAATCTTTAAAGAACTCAAATGTACTGAAAAGAAAAAAGAAAAACAGCCCCATTAAAAAGTGGGCAAAAGACATGAATAGACACATCTCGAAAAAAGACATAAAGGCAGTCAACAGACACATGAAAAAGAACTCAGGTTCACTAATCATCAGACAATTGCAAATCAAAACCTCATTGAGATATCGCCTAAACTAGTAAGAACAGCCATCATTAATAAAAAAACAAACAATAGATGCAGAAAAAAGGGATCACTTCTACACTGCTGGTTGTAATGCAAACTAGTTCAACCTCTGTGTGGTGATTTCTAAAAGAACTAGAAAGTGACCTTCCACATGACCCAACTATTGTCCTACTGGGAATATAACCAGAGAAACACAAATCATTGTACCAAAAAGATACCTGCACATGAATGTTTACTGCAACACTGCTCACAACAGCAACAACATAGAACCAAGTATGCTGCCAACTGAAACTGGAGTGGATAAAAAAAATGTGGTACATATATATGATGGAGTATTACATAGCCATAAAGAGGACAGATATATGGATTTTGAATCAACTTGGATGGATTTAGAATCTATGATACTCAGATCTATCACAGAAACAAAGAACTGAGTACCACATGCTCTCACACATAAGCAGACCATGAATATTTATCATAATACTATAAGAAAGAGATTGGCAGTAGCAGGTCGCTGCCAGGGGAATGTATGTGGGGCTTGTAACATCAATAATGGTACCTGATCTTAAACCAGGCAAAGTAGGGACAAAAGGGAGGCCCAAATTTTACCTGTGTGATGGCAACTTGTACACCTGATCCTGAATTGCACCCTACATTGTAAAAATAAATAAATAAATAATATTGTCTGCAAACAAACACAATTTAACTTTACATCTTAAATTTGGATGCCCTTTACTTATTTCCTTTGTCTAATTCCCTTGTCTAATTGCTTTACTTATTTCCCTTGTCTAAATACCGACTAGAACTTCCAGTATTATGTTGAATAAAATGATGATGATGGGCATCCTTGTATTGCAGATTTTAGAGAAAAATCTTGTTTGTTCACTACTGTAATCCCAGCACTATGAGAGGCTGAGGTGAGAAGTTTGTTTGGGTCCAGGAGAACAAGACCCACCTGGGCAACATAGCAAAATCTAGTGTTCACAAAAAGTTTTTAAAAATGTACAATTGTGGTGGTGTGCACCTGTAGTCCCAATTTTTGGGAGGCTGAAGTTGAAAAATCACCTGAGCCCAGGAAGTTGAGACTGTGGTGAGTCATTATCATGCTACTGTACTTTAGTCTAGGTGACAGAGTGAGATCTTGACTCAAAAGGAGAGAGAGAGGGACAGAGAGAAAAAGAGAGAGAGACTTTTAGTTTTTCTCCATTCAGTATGATGGTAGGTGTGTGTTTGTTATATTTTTATGTTTGCAGGTATGTTCCTTCCATACCCAGTTGTTGAGGGTTCTTTTCAAATCATGAATAAATGTTAAATAGATGCTTTTTATCAATCTATTGAAGATATCATATTTTTTGTCCTTCAGTCTATTGATATTCATTGATTTGCATAGGTTGAAGCATTCTGGCATCCCTGAGATGAATTTTACTTGGTCATGAAGAATAACTTTTTAATGTGTTGTGGAATTTTGTTTGCTAGTATTTTATTGAGGATTTTTTCATGTATATTTATCAATGATATTGCTGTGTACTTTTATTTTTCATTTTGTCATTATCCTATTGTAGTATCAACTTATGGAATGAGTGTGAAAGTATTCACTCCTTCATTTTTTGGATTAGTTTTAATAGGATTGGCATTAGTTCTTTTGAAATATTTGATAGTTTTCAACAGTGAAGTCATGGGCTTATCTATGATGAAGGATTTTCACTATTTCTATCTCATTACTATGGTAAAAATAATCTACATGGTACTGGCATAAAAACATATATAGAGAGCAGCAAGATATTAAAACCACATATTTATGCCAATTTATTTTCAACATGGCACTAAGAACATACAATGGGGAACCAACAGTCTCCTCAAGAAGTGGTGTTGGGAAAACTGAATAAGTGTATGCAGAAAGATAAAACTAAACCCGTATCTTTTACTATATTCAAAAATCAATTGAAATGGATTAAAAAATTTAATCTAAGACCTGAAAATACAATACTAAAAAAAAAATTTTGACGAAATGATCTAGGTCATTAATCTGGGGAAAAACAAAAAGTATACAACCTGAAAAGCATAGTCAATAAAAGCAAAAATAGACAGATGGGAATGCATTATGCTAAAATACTTTTGCACAGCAAAAGAAATAATCAACAAAGTGAAGAGAAATGTACAGAATGTAAGAAGATGTTTGTAAACCACTTATCTGATCAGAAACTAATATACAAAATGTAAAAAAAAAACAACTCAAAACCCCCCCAAAAATTTCCATTAAAATGTTGGAAACAACATAAATAGACATCACTAATCATCAGATAAATGAAAAGTCAAAACCATAATAAAATATCTTACCCCAGTTAGAATGACTTTTATAAGAAAGATGGAATAACAGATGTTGATGAGAATGTAGAAAAAGGGAAACAATAATACACTGTTGCTTGTAATGTAAACAAGTATGCAGTCTAGAGAAAATAGTATGCAATTTTCTCAAAAACTTAAAATAGAACTGCTGTATGATTCAGCAATCTTACTCCAAGATATATATCCAAAGAAAAGATCACCAATTGTACTGGAGATCTCTGCAGTCATGTTCGTTGCAACACTGTTCACAATAGACATAATATGGAATCAATTTAAATGTCCATCAATGGATAAATGAATAAAGAGAATTTGATAGATATACAAAATGAATGTTTATTCATCCAGAAAAAAATATTTTTTTTCAGTTGCAACAGCATGAATGCACCTGTAGGTCATTTTGTTAAATGAAACCAGTCAAGCAAAGAAAAACAAATATTACATGTTCTCTCCCAAACATAGGACACTTTTCTAAAAGTAGATCTCATGAAGATAGAAGGTAGTTATTATAAGATAGATACTATTGGTGGTTATCCAAGGTCATAAAAGGTAGAGAGGAAGGAGGAATTAAATAAGGTCAATTAGTGTGTACACATATACATTTAGATAGAAGAAATAGTATCTGATGTTTGATAGATCAGTATGATGACTATAATTAAAATTAATCAATTGTATGTTTTAAAATATTTAGAAGATAAGATGTAGAATGTTCCTAGTATAAACAATAAATATTTAAATTGACAGAAATTCCAATTACCCTGATTTGATTATATGAATGTATCAAATTAGTACATGTACCCTTAAGATATGTATATCTAATATGGGTTAATAAAAAACCAACAATAAAGATTATTTCACAGCCCAGCTCAGTGGCTCAGCCTGTAATCCCACGCCTTTGGGAGGCTGAAGTGAATGGATTGCCTGAGCCCGCGGGTTCGAGACCTGCCTGGGCAATTTGGCGAGACCTCATCTCTACAATAAATCGAAAAATTAGCTGGGCATGGTAGCGTGCGCCTGTAGTTCCAGCTACTTGGAAGGCTGAGGCGGAAAGGTCGCCGGAGCCCAGCAGGTCGAGGCTGCGGTGTCTAGGAGCGGCCACTGCACTCCAGTCTGGGCGACAGCGTGAGACTCCAACTCAAAAAAAAAAAAAAAAAAAGATTATTTCACTTTGATTTTTTGAAATCAGTTATTCATTGTCTGTAATCTTACAAACAAAAATATTCACTGTAAAAGTGAGTTTTTATATCAGGGATATGGGGTAAAAGAAATTTATATTTCTTGGAGTTTTTTGAGCGTTCTGAATATATATGTTTCCATATCCCTTCTGTATCTGGAAAGTGTTTACATAGTGTGCATTCAACTAAGCTTTCTAGCCCTTTGTCTCTCTCTCTCTCTCTCTGTCCTTTTATTCATATTTTGATAATTTGTATATTTATATGTTTCATGGTATCTCCTAGATTCCTTGGGGTTTTTTTGTCTCTATTAAAACTGTCTTTCTTATTTTCTCTAATTGGCTAATTTCAAATTACCTATCTTTGAATTTCCAAATTCTTTCTCCTGTATGATTGAGTCCACTGTGGAAATTGTCTATTGAAATTTTCCATTCTGTCATTGTATTCTTCAGCTCTAGAATTTCTATTTTTCCTTTCTAATTGTTTCTATTTGCTTGTTAAACTTTTAATTTTGTTTATGTACTTCTAATTTTACTTAGTTATCTCTCTATACCTTCTTGCATCTCACTGAGCTTCTTAAAGACTTTTTTTTCCAGGCAATTTATGTATTTCCCTTTTTTGTGAGTCAGTTATTGGAGCTTTATTCGTTTGCATTGGCAGTATTACATTTATCTAATTATTTATTATTTGTGTAGCTTTGCATTTGGTATCTGTGCATTTGTAAAAACAACTTCTATTTCAGTCTTTACAGACTGGTTTTGGCAAGTCAAAGTCTTTTCCTGTTAGTCTCAGTCTAATGTGATTACCTCTGGAATCAGAGTTAATGGGTTTGGATCCAAGTCATGGGGCTGATGCTGGGTCTATAATGGAGACCACAGTTGGTCGACCTATTCCCAGGGTCTCCAGTTGACATGGGTTCTATTTAGTCCCCGGGTGAATTGAACTATATCCAGTACCATGGTCTGCGAGGCTCATTCTAGTATGAAGGTCTGTTTTAACGTTTGCAGACAGTGGACCTTTTACCAGGTGCACTGGTGAGTGTGACTTCCTCCAGATCTCTGGGAAAGCTTCCTTTGTGTCACAGAATGAGTCTCAGAGTTGTCCATTCTCTCCTGGTCTATGGTTAAGATGACTTTGAACTGAATCCCCAGGTTCTTATTAAAATGATTTTTGTCCATTAATAGGTGCTAAATGTTTCTTGTTATAGAGGGTGACCTACTTTACTATCATTGGAAAATTCCAGTTTCAAAGCAAATGCTTCATGAAAATTATCTCTTACTATTGACATTAGTATTCCTATAGATTAACATTCCAAAGGTGGTGGGGGACTATTTATTATGTAGTGCTATTTTAAAAAGAAAAAAAAACAAACAAACTCATGAAGAGACATCCAAAAATGAGATTTAGTACAAATAAAGGGAAAATAAAGAAAGAAGAAAGAAAAATATAAATAAAAATCAGAAAATTATCTAAGATGTCTCATAGAAGGAAAATAGAAAAGGTTATTCAAGACTAATGTAATAATGTAAGAAAACCTGAACTCATAAATGATCTTATAAAATTATTATTACCAAACATTCACTTACTGTAGGGATAAATATTTTACTTTCTGAATGTCTGAAAACTGAAAATGAGAGCAGGAGAAAGGAAAGAGAGAGAGAGAAAAAAATATTTATAAGTATGTTAGTGTCAAGAGAGTGTGCTATAGAGCATAACCTTTTTTCTCCATAGCATTTTTCTCTAAAATAATTTGGAATTCCTTTTGATTGACTAGCTTCTACCTACATGAGGTATAGTATTTTATAATTTCTGGCACTGGAGATGACTTCTTCCAAATGAAAAACTTGTTATATATTTCATCTTTAAATAAATACTTCATCTTATGAATGGGAATTGAATGTAAGTAACTGGATCAGCATGAACATATTTTTTTTTAATTTTATATGTAAATAGTACAACTATTGTTATTCTTTTGCGAAACATTGTGTTGTGCAGTTTTTTTGGGTTTTTTTTTGTTTTTTTGTATATGTTTTAGAAGCATATGGGCAATACTGCCAGCACTGTTCTATTTCAAAGCTGGATTCACTTTGTAAATGCTATAGCTGGTCATACTGATGGTTTCTGGTTGGATGTGAATGTTGGGTGTGTTGCAAAGATAATAAAGGGACTCTGGCAAATTAAGCATATGTGTTCCTATGGGGCAACAGAAATAAAATAGACTCATAATGAAATTTAAACCCTGCAGCTGTATTTCACCTAAAACATTCAGTTCATAGTATTTTTCTCTTCCTTAGGCTTCTAACTAGCTAAGAAGAATATAGAAGATAATCTTTTCTGAGACAAAAACTCGAATTTTCACTGAACAAAATTACTCATATCGAAAAGTTCATTTAAGTAGTAAATATTTTGCTTTTTAAAGAGTTAGGCATCTTACCTCAATGTATTATATAACAGCATGCTACAATTATTTTAGCATGTGTAATGACCCTTTTAATATAGAGAGAATTATGTGTAGAAGTATAGGACTTGCTTCCTAGGCAAAACAGCAAAATTTATTATCTGCTAACATTTAAGTCCTCTTTCATAATACAAGCTATTATGTCGTATTTTCACCTCCTGATATTTTAAAGTTTAGGCTATAAAAATTGAGAGCTCGATTAGAGGGATTTGATTTTAAAAACCTGAGGAATATAATGTAGTGGATTAAAATACTTAAAATAATTGGTGATTATATTCTAATCAAAATGGCATTATGATGTATTAAAATTACACCCCTACCTGTCACTTGACTAAGAAAGTTTTTAGGTTAAGATGGCAGTTTGAATGATTACTCCCAGTCCTTTACTCTTTTTTTGCTGAAGCGATATGCTCTTATCAACTTATTGTGTATTCTTACATAACTCAGAGGTTTTTATATTTTCCCTTTTATCAGGCTTTGCAATATATTTTTCTCTGACCAAGTAAGCAGGGCAGAGGAAAACTTATATGAGTTCTGAGAGGATGCTTAAATATCTATGTGTGTTTCTGTCAGTTTTCTTGCAATTTCCCCTCCACAATATGAATGCCATGTTCCAAATGGTGGCTTCTTCAGTCTGGATCTTGTATAAGAGCACGTCATGGAGTGGGAACACAGCTATAAACATGAATATGAGTAAAGAATAAACCTTTATTGTCATTAGGCACTGAGATTTTGTACTACAGTGAAGCTGACTAGCATAGTAGGTCTTGTTAAAAACTTCATTGCCTGTTCCAAAAGTGAGATTAGCATCAGTTATTTTCCAGTAAGCTTCTCTGGAGTTGTGACAGAATTTAATTTTACTTGAATTCTCAAGGTCTAATGTGTAGTATAACACATAATAGATGATCAATAATTATCCACTGACGGATGTATAGATGAATGAATATGAAGGAATGAATAGATGGCACATCCAGAAAAAAAGTGCATTATATTAGGCCTTGAAGATTCAGTAAGAGAAAAATATTTCAAGGAATTATGAGAGTCTCAAGAAAAATTGTGTGAATTAGTCACAATATATAATGAAAAGCACAAGGTTGAAATTATGAGATCATCAATCAAGTTTATGAATCATGATAAGTCTAATTAGAGACTGTTAGAAAAAAGACATGAAAATGACATTCCAAACAAAGCACCTTCCTGCAGTTTACTTCCGTTACAAGAATTGGTTGTCCCTGATCACCTACTGGGGAAGACATATCACTGTTCACAATAACAAAACATGGAACCAATCAAGATACCCATCGAAAGTGAATTGGATAAAGAAAATGTGGTACATATACCTGATGGAATATTATGAATCCATAAAGAAGAACAAAATAATGGCCTTGGATGCAATGGAGACCATCATACTAAAATAATTCTCACAGAAAGAAAGAACTGAATACCACATGTTATCACTCATAAGCAGGCCCTGATCACTTGCCATATGAGTAGAGGGTGGGATAGGCAGATGCAGGATACAGTTAGGGAAGGGAGAGCAGCACATGGCAAAATACTGGGTATCTGGTCCACTATCAGGGGGAGAGGACAGCTGGAAGCCTAAACTTCACCTACATGCAACTTACATATGTAGCAAATCCTCCCTTTTACCCTGCAACTCTAAAATAAAATAATAAAAATAAACATAAACATAAGACCAAAAAAGAAAAAAACAATAACTGTCTGTTCCTAATATTGGCTGCCTTCAGGCTTCTAAGCAATCAGGTCTTTAAACTTAAAAATGTACAACACCCAATCATACTTGTAAGCTTTTAAAAATTTCTTTCTTTTTTTTTAGCATAAGATAAGTGCCATCCAGATTCTCTTTTTTCACTTTCCTAAACTGTATGCAATCTTACTTTTAGATGATAGTTACAAAAGTATAGGAATATGTAAAAACAGTAAGTTATGTGTAATGTACAAACTATGGATATTTGTCTCTAGAATGTATGTTTTCTGAGAATTACATTGACAATACTTTGACTCTGTATATACTGTAATTTCAGTATAGATATAATTTTAGTAAATATTGCACATTTTATGTCAATATTTTAATATATTTTTTACTTAAATCAAATGAGTTAAAAAATCATTGCCTATGTTCTCTGCATTAGATTAATATTGGAGTTTATACTCAGTTGCATGGCTAAAGGAATGCAAAATATTGTCTTACATTCCAGAAAATGATCCCTGTTATTTCTAAGATACGTTGTCTGCTTCAGAAACAGCTGAAATTCTGCTTGGTTTTTCATTCCAAGTTGTCAACTGCAAGGAAACCTAGCTTACACCATCCAAACTACAGCGCAGGAAGAAAATAATTAAAGCTATGTGACACGTTAAAGTTACCATGTAGTCTTTAATTGGTGAAATGGTAAATATTACCCTCTTTCTTTTCTCTATCATTCTTTAGAACTCCCTGTGGAGGAAACAATTGACTTCATTTGTAAGGCATCTCTGAAGACAGGCAAGCTGTAAAAAAAAATGTACTATTTTATCAGAATTCTCTAGAGACTTTTATGTGTACACACTTCATTGATTATTAGTTTTCCGATGAGTCTTACTGAAGTGTTGAAGTCACCCTAGAAAAAGATTCCTGTTCTCCGGGAAACAATGTAATGGTCTGTTAGTTTGGAAATAACTAAACAGTGAAGGAAAAGTTATGGGAGAAGCAGATTTTGCTTTTAGGATTTGGTAACCAGTCTTAGCATCAGCGGATGAGCTGGTGAAGATTTGCTGAGAAATACTTTAGTAACAAATTTGAGTGTGAAATTTGTCATTACATGTTCTTCATTTGAATTTACATTATACTCAGGGGGAATTTGTTTCATGTATCTTCATAAAAGCAATAATACTCAGTAATTGTAATATTTTTAGTAGGTGAAGATGAAATTTATAGGGCATAAATTTATAGTGACATAAGATTATTTTAAAATGTTGATAACTATAAAGCATGCTATCCTAAACATTCAGATGTAATAATAATGCATAATAGAAGTCACATATTTTGGGGCATGGAAAAAATTACTAATTACAGAAAAAATTATGGAATAGAGTGTAACTCAACATTCTGTAAATCATAATGCAAACATCAATGAATTTTTATTGAGACACACTTACTTGCACCTCTTCAGTGTGAATATTTTACATATAACACACAGTTGAAAAGTTAAAGTAATGTGAAATGCATGTTCTTAAATTAATAACAAAATTAAATAAGTTTATGTTCTTTTCTTTGAGGCTTATCTCCTGTTATGTCACTACCTAAAGATGTCCTGTGCTTTCCCCTTTCTTGCTTTAAGTTGTAATCTATAACATTACAATGCTATGATTAATTCAGAACACCTGGTTACTGAAATAAAATATGATGCTTATTATTTAAACAAAGAACAAAATTACTAATATGAACGCAAATGCTGCCATTTGTAGTAATTGATGTTGGCTAGTCTCTTCTTCTAAATCAGAAATGCACTAAAATAATCCAAGTCTCCTTGATAACATAACTAATTTCTATAGAGGATATACAGTAAAAAACAGAAAAACGATTCATTAAAACATAGAATTGAAACATACACAGAAGCCATAAAATAAATTCTACATCTTTGGTATTTTTATATTTCCTGAATTTAAATAAGTGAAAAACCTTAGTTCTAAAATAGGAGTACCAAAAAAATTGAATATAATATACAGTTTTATTTTAAAGTACAGAAAAAAAAATTACCGAAGCAAAATTATTCTTTTAGATTTTAGATACTATGTATTCTTGATTATTATTATTATTATTATTTTATTTTTGTCTAAAAAATGTGGAGTACAATACATTCAGGGTTAGGTATACAAATTTTCATTATGCAGTTATCCCTGTTGATACGGTGTGCCCCCCTTTCCCAGACAGATTTCCACTACTGCCAATCCTGCTGCCCCCCCAACAGTTTTCCACTACTGCCAATTCTTTTCTTATAGTATACAATAATTGTTCAAGGTCTGCTTATGAGTGAGAACATGTGATACTCAGTTCTTTGTTTCTGTGAAAGATCACTCAGTATTACAGACTCTAAAGTTCATCCAGGTTGTTGCAGTGAAGTTCATGATTTTGTCCATCGTGTATATGTATCACACATTTTTAACCCAGTCCTCTTTTGATGAGCAGAACGGTTGGTTTCATGTTCTTGCGACTGTGAACCATCCTGCAATAAACATATGTGTGCAAGTATCTTATCGCTTATAGAGTGATTTGAGTTCTTCCAGCTATATTCCCAGTAGGGGGATTGCGGGGTCATATGGAAGGTCAATTTTTAGATCTTTTAGGATTCACCACACTGTTTTCCACAGAGGCTGCACTAATTTCCACTCCCACCAGCAGTGTAGAAGTGTTCCCTTTTTGCCGCATCCTCTCCCGTATCTGTTGTTTTTGGAGTTGTTGATGATGGCCATCCTGACTGAAGTTAGGTGATATCTCAGTGCAGTTTTAATTTGCATTTCTTTGATGACTAGTCAGGCTGTGCATTTTTTCATGTTGGTTGCTCTTATGTCTTCTTTTGAGAAATGTCTATTCATATCTTTGCCCATTTAAGGGAGCTGGAAAAGCAAGACCAGCAGAATCCTAAATTCAGCAGAAGAATCCAGTTCACCAAAATAAACGTCCAAATTTGGGACATAGAAGACTCCTTGTATGTTTTGTAGAATTCTGATAATGGGGGAAAAAAAGCAATGAAACAAAAGCTGGTTCTTTGAAAGGATAAACAAGATTGATAGTCCCCTAGCTAGACTGACAAGAAAAAGAAAGAAAAAGCCCAAATAAACACAATCAGAAATGCAAAAGATCAAGTCACAACTGACTCTGAAGAAATACAAAAGATTATCAGAGACTACTATGTATACTTATATGGAAACAAATTTGAAAACCTAAAGGAAATGGAAGACTTTCTGACATCACACAGCCTCCCCAAGTTGAGACAAGAAGAAATTAAGACCCTAAATAGACCAATAACAATTAAGGAAATTGACTATGTCATAAGAAAACTATTGGAAAAAAAAAATAAAAAGCCCCGGACCAGATGACTTTTCAGCAGAATTCTACAAAACATACAAGGAGCAACTGATACCAATCCTACTGAAAGTATTCCAGGCAATCAAGAAAGATGGAGCTCTTCCCAAATCATTTTACAAAGTTAACATCAAGTTGATACCCAAACCAGGTAAAGATCCAATAAAGAAAGAGATCTACAGACCAATATCCTTGATGAAAATAGATGCTAAAAATATCAACAAAATCCTAGCAAATCAGATTTAGCAACACATCTCAAAAATCATCCACCACGACTGAGTGGGCTTCATCCCTGGGATAAAGGGATGGTTCAACATTTGTAAGAACATAGATGGAATTAAATATATCAACAGGTGTAAAAACAAAAACCACATGATTATATCATTAGACATGGAAAAAGATTTTGATAAAATCCAGCACCCCTTCTTGAAAAAACCATTAAACATCAAGGCATAAATGGAACATACCTCGAAATAGTAAGAGCCATCTACAAGAAACCCCCAGCCAGCATACTGCTAAACAGACAGAAATTGGAACCATTTCCCCTGAAAACCGGAACAAGACAAGGATGCCCACTGTCACCCCTCCTTTTAACATGATTTTTTAAAATTATAATCTTACTGACTTGTATTTGCTACTTCACTTAGAAATCATCTTTCAGAATAAACCTGTGCTTATTTCCTCTTCATGTAAATACTTTTCAAATTTACTTAACTAATCTATGTTGAAAATACTTTATACCCTAATGTTCCTTTAGCTCTTATTGCATTGGGATGTATATATAAGGCCAGGTTTGTGTGTGTATTACGTGTGTGCTCATGAAGTAATAATAGCATTTCTTCTTAAAGTTGGAAAAAGTAGTTTACACTTTTACTTGGAAGTGCTTTATTACAGCAAATTATTTTATGTCTAATTTTATTTACAAGATGCTTTTTTCAAAATACATTTTCAAGATATTCATCTTCTAAATATTTTCCACTTTAGTTCTTTAAATAAAATTCTGTACAAAAAGACATATAATAACAGCAAAATATGAATTGCCTTCTTTATATTAATATTTTGCTTGTCAAGAATATTAATCTCATTCAAATTTGATGTCAAATAGAAAGCAGCTCTGAAGTTAGTAAGGAGAGACTATATTTAAAAGAATTATTGCAAAGGGAAGAAACACACAATTGAAAAAAAAGAAGGCTATTACCATAAGATCTGTGTATTAAAAGTGTGGTATAAAAAGGTTTTTTTGTTTGTTTTGTTGTTGTTTTATAGAGAAAGAGGGGTAATCAAGGCTAGAAAGAACAAGGTGTGCAGTAGTAGGATAGGTAAAAGGGTAACACAATCTGACAATAGATCACAAAGTGTTATACCATGAGGAGCTATATGCCGACTGATGGTGAACCAATACTCAGCTGCCTGGAGGAAAGACAGAAGCTTAACCAAAGTTTGCAGGAAAAATGTTCTCATTGATCAGTAGAGACAGGTGGTTCGGCTAAATATTTATCATGCAAAGAAAAAGAATTTTGAAGGTTCTTGTCTAGCATTGTCATAGATAAACCAGGGAGCCATCTTTTCAAAGTCATAAGGGGGAATGTAAGCTATTCTTTGGAAGACAAAGTATGGGGGGATTTCTTAATCTTCTTCACTGTTTTTCAAAATCATAAGGCATAGGTAAATTTCAACATTGTCATTGGTGACCATTTTAAAGACTTATCCTTTACTACTGCATCATAATCCCTTTATCATCAATCTGTAATAACTCAGGGGATAATATTTTTTAAAATATGAAATATGTGTATTTATTTCTGAAACTTCTATTCTATTTCACTGGTTTATGACTGTTTTCATGCCAGTGCCATATTATTTTGATTACTTTGTGGTATAGTTTGAAGTCAGGTAGCATGATGCTATGTTCTCTTTGCTCTAGATTGCTTTGGCTATTTGGGATCTTTTGTGATTCCATACAAATTTTAGATTAATTTTTCTATTTCTGTCAACCAGGTCATTAGAATTTTGATAGTGATCGCATTGAAACTATAAATCACTTTGAATAGGATGGACAATTTTACAGTTCATCAAACCCATTGACACAGAATTTATTTCCATTTATTTGTGCCTTCTTCAATTTCTTTCATCAATATTTTACAGTTTTCAGTGTGCATATCTTTCACTTCCTTGGTTAAATTTACTTCTAAATATTTTATGTACTTGGTAGTTATTGTAAAAAGGATTATTTCCTTGATTTCTTTTTTTTTTGTATAATCCATTGTTAGTATACAAAAATGCAACCATATGATTCAGCAATCCCATTACTGCACATAGTCAAATGAAATAAAATTAATATGTTGAAGAGATGTTTACACTCCTATGTTTATTGTTGCATTATTCACAATAGCCAAGATATGGAATCAACCTAAGTATTTATCATTGCAAAAACAGATAAAGAAAACATGGTATATACACACAATCTTATTTAGCCTTAGGTAAGGAGGAAATCTTGTCACTTGCAACAATATAGGTGAATCTGAAGGACATTATATTAAGCAAAAAAAGTCAACTACAAAAACAGAAATAATGTATTATCTCATTGCATTAGGAAAACTCCCCCAAACCAAGGTTTCCCTCTGCTCTCACAACACAACAATCATTAACACAGAAGACTTCTATGACCTAATGTGGTGGTTTCTCCCCACCACCAAACCATAGACACTAGCTGGGTGCCCTCCAATTCAATTAAAACACTATCTACCTGAAGATAGTGTTAGATTCCTCAGGGTGAGGGCTCATTCCCACAAGACTCCCCACCTCCCCCAACACCAATCACAAGTTAGGACACTGAGTTCTTCTGATCTACTGGCTTAAAATTGGAGTTTTCATGACCCCCTCTTTGAATTTGATTAATTTGCTAGAGCAGTTTACACAACTCAGAAAAACACTTATATTTGGCAGTTTATTATAAAGGATATTGCAAAGGATACAGATTACGAGATATGTAGGGTGATATAGGGAGAAAGGGTAAGAAGCTTCCATACTCTTTCTGGGCATGTCACCCTCCAAGAACCTCCATGTATTCAGCTATCTGGAAGCTCTCTAGACTCATTCCTCTTGGGTTTTTATGGAGGTTTCATAACATTAGCATTATTGATCCCAGAGTATAGGTTGAAATCCTCTCTAATGAAAGTCTTACGACCCACAATGAGAAGACAGGAGAGGTTAGGGTCCAAAGTTAGACAGATTCTTGCTTCTAAGACCAGTCCTTGAGAACTAACACACCCAACATTATAACAAAATAATGCAACAAGGGTTATGGGAGTTACGAACCAGAAACTCTGGAAGAAAATCAATATCTAAATCATAATATCACACTCTCTTATATGTGAAATCTAAAAACAATCATTGAATTCAGAATTAGAGGGTGGTATTGAATTGGGAAGATGTTGGTCAAAGAATACAAAATGTCAGTTTTATAGTTTAAAGATTTAGTGTATAATATGGTGACTTTAATTAATAACAATGTATTATATTCTTCAAAATTGCTGAGAGAACATATTTTGTGTTCTCATCACAAAAGTGATAAGTATGTGATGCAAACACATGTTAATGATCCACTCATGCAGACATATTTCAGAATAACATATTGTACATGATAAATATAACCACATTTTATTTGTAAATTAAAATAATGAAATATTTTAAAGTAAGATTTATGTTTAATAATGAGGGAAAGCCCCCTGGAAAAAGAAAAATGGAATTATTTTTTGGAAGATGGAACCATTTTAATACAGCTTTCCCTGCTATGTAAGTATTCTAGGAATCCATTGCCATCAGTGTATCAGCTACCATCGCTATGAGAGGCTGTGTTCGACTTCAGTGAATTTTATTTTTGGAGACTCTTTCAACTGTTTGCCCATTCCATGATGGGTGATTTATGATTGCTTCTGCCCATATTGCACTTTCAGCAGTTTTTGACCGAAGTTACATGACCCACATAACCCACCTTCCCTATTCACCTGATCTCAACCTGAGCGACTGTTTTTTGTTTTCCCAATGAAAGAGTCCTCAAAGGGAAATGTTTTGTTGATGTGGAAGAGGTAAAACAAAAAATAGCAGAGGCACAAACAGACATCAAAATGGACACGTTCAAAAATTGTTCTGAGCGGTGTAAAAAGTGTCTTGATAGATGTACTTCATCAAGCAGAGAGTACTTTGAAGGTGACTGAAGTTCAAGAATGTAAGAATAAATACACAATTTTTGCTAAATAAACTCTGTTTTTTGAGAGGTGGTCCTTCATATATAGGCATAAAATCATGGAAGAAGTGTATTTTAAAATACATGCTCAGAAAAACTGAAAAGAATGTTGTCAAACATTAACTAGATTTCAATTTTTGTAAGGCATAGAATGACGTCAAACAATTACAATTAACAATTACAATTAACAATTAAGTTAGCAGATTTTTACTTTCTGATTTTTACTGAATGTAGAATTCCAGGTAAATTTTATAATTTATACTTACCTATATTTCTTAATGGGTCTGCAATGATCATGGCTTTGTTGTGTCATAAAAAGATGTATTAACTGAAATAGAGATTTTGCATGTACTTGAAAGCGTAAAGGTAAGATCAATAGTAGTTTTATATTTTAGAGTTGGAATTGGGCTATAAGGAGGTTTGGAAAGTATGATTTCAAAATATTAGAGTTATTTTTGGTAAACAATGAAAATGTTTTCAATACTTTTCTTATAGTACTATGACAATTGTTCAAGGTCCGCTTATGGTACCTTGTTCTTTGTTTCTGTGATAGATCACTTAGTATGCTAGACTCTAAATCCATCCAAGTTGCTGCGAAGTCTGTATGTTTGTCCTTTATGGATGAATAATATTTCATTGCATATATGTACCACATTTTTTATCCAGTCCAGCTTCAATGGGCAGCATGATTGGTTCCAAGTTTTTGCTATTGTGGATAGAGCTGCAACAAACATGCGTGTGCAGATATCTTTTTGGTACATTGCACTCAACATGCAATTTCCCTCACCCCTCAACCCTTATGACACATTTCTGCTCTCAGGAAATTTACTGTACTAATTTTTGAATTATATATATTTATGTAGCAACATTTTATTTTCTGTCATATTGCAACTCTTTTTTTTTTTTTTTTTTTTTGAGTTGGAGTCTCACTCTATCACCCCGACCGGAATGCAGTGGCCACTCCCGGCCACCGCAGCCTCGACCTGCTGGGGTCCGGCGATCCTTCCACCTCAGCCTTCCAAGCAGCTGGAACTACAGGTGCACGCTACCACGCCCGACTAATTTTTGATTTGTTGTAGAGATGAGGTCTCGTCAAGTTGCCCAGGCGGGTCTCGAACCCTTGGGCTCAGGCAATCCACTCACCTCGGTCTCCCAAAGTACTGGGATTACAGGCTGAGCCACCGAGCCCGGTTTATTGCAACTTCTCAAGAGTGGCAGAATGGAGAGAAATTGGACTTAAAATTCAAGGTACAAACCTTAATAACTGAGTTTGTCTTATTATTACAAATGTGTACCTGCATTTAGAAAATGGAGATTAAAACTAAATAATGATAGCAATACAGATTATGAACGTTATAGAGATACAAAACAATTTGGATCATTATATGCATATTTTCCTTGTTTTACTCTACTTTTTTTAGTCACACACAAAATAATTTGCACCGATGTTTTAAAAATCAAGAATATGATAATGCCACATCGAGTAGTACTACAGATAGACATACCCTACTATGACTCATTACAATATTGGTGTATTTGTGATTTTCAAAATTCATTATGTTTGATCGACTTTAAGAAACTACAGTCTTTAATCAAGACAAATCAAAATTCTCTGAATGCCCATTACAATACAAAAGAAAAGGAGGTTGAATTGGTGCATGGTATACAGTCTAGTCTATATTAGCCAACTTTTGCAAGAAAAGTTTAGGCCTTATTTTTTGTGTGTGTGCCTATGTTTTATTTTTTTTTTCTCTTTTAATTTTTATCTTGAAATTGTGGGGTACAATTCAGGGTTAGGTATACAACTGTTCATTGTGCAAGTACCCTTATTGATGAGGTGTGCACCCCCTTCCCCAGGTGCGTATCAAATACTGTCAATCCTCTTTACTACAGTAATATGGTAGTTGTTCAAGGTCCACTTATGAGTGAGAACATGCAATACTGAGCTCTTTGTTTCTGTGAGAGATCACTCAGTATTAGAAGCTCTAATTCCATCCACGTTGCTGTGAAGTTCAGGATTTTGTTCTTTATGGCTGGGTAATATTCCATTGTATATATGTATCATATATACCATTTTTTTTTCAATCCAGTTCTCTTTTGATGGGCAGCATGGTTTGTTCCATGTTCTTGCTATTGTGAACAATGCTGTGATAAACATACATGTACAGGTATGTTTTTTATAGAGTGACCTGAGTTATTCCAGGTATCTTCCCAGTGGGGGGAATGTGGAATCATATGGAAGGTCAATTTTTAGGAGTTTTAGGAATGGCCACAATGACTTCCACAGAGGCTGTATTAGTTTACAATCCCAGCAACAATGTAGAAGTGTTCCCTTTTCGCCACTTCCTCTCCAGCATCTGTTATTTTTTGAGTTATTGATGATGACCATTCTGACTAGAGTTAGGTGGTATTTCAGTGTAGTATGAATTTGAATCTCCTTGATGACTAGTGAGGCTGAACATGTCTTCATGTGTCTGTTGGCTGCTCGTATGTCTTCTTTTGAGAAATGTCCATTTATTTAGCAAACTTTGTAAGGGGACTGTTTGCTTTTTTCTTTTCAGCATGTTTGAGTTCCTTGTAGATCTCTGATGTTAGGCCTTTGCCAGATATGGAGTTGGCAAATATTATTTCCCAGTCTGTGGGCTGTCTCCCTGCTCTCTTGATGGTTTCCTTGGCTTTGCAGAAGCTTGTCAGTTTAATGAGGTCCCACTTGTCTATCTTATCTCTTATGGCCTGGGCACTATGGGTTTTGGTCAGGAATTGGTTGCCAGTTCCAACTTCCATTAGAGTCTCCCCTGCATTTTCTAAGGTTCTTACAGTTAGAGGTTTTACATTTAGGTCTGTGATCCATTTAGAGTTAACTTTTATGTATGGGGATAGGTAGGGGTCCTGTTTCAATCTTCTGAATGTGGTCAGCCAATTTTTCCAGTACCATTTACTGAATAGGTTCTCCTCTCCCGAGTAGAGGGTGGTGGAGGCTCGTCGAAGATGAGTTGGTTGAGAAATTGAGGTTTTGTTTCTGAGATCTCAATTCTATTCCATTGGTCTATATACCTGTTCTTGTACCAATGCCAGGCTGTTTTGATTATTGTAGCTTTATAGTCTGGGAGTGTGATACCTCCTGCTTTGTTTCTTTTTGCTGAGGATTGTTTTGGCTACTCTTGGTCATTTATGTTTCCATATGAATTCCTATATTGTTTTTTCTAGGTCTGAGAAGAATGTTTCTGGTAATTTGATGGGTATAGCATTAAATCTGTAGATTGCCTTAGGTAAAATGGACATCTTAACAATGTTGGTTCTTCCAATCCATGAGCATGGGATATTTTTCACTTGTTTGTGTCATCTTTGATTTTTTTGAACAGTGTTTTGTAGTTTTCATTGTAAAGGTCTTTTCCATCTCTGGTTAGGAAGATGCCAAAGTATTTCTATTTTTTTTGTGTGTGTGGTTATTGTAAATGGAATTGTGCTTGTTATTTGAGTTTCTGTTTGTTTATTTTTGGTATATAGAAAGGTGATTGTCTTTTGTACATTTATTATATACCTTGAGTCTTTGCCAAAGTCTTTATCAGTGCCAGGAGGTTTTGGGCAGATTCTCTTGGGTTTTCAAGGTATACAATCATGTCATCTGCAAAGAGAGATAACTTGACTTCCACTATTCCTAACTGGATACCCCTGATCACCTTCACTTCTCTGATCGCTCTACCCAGGACTTCCAAAACTAGGTTGAACAAGAGGGGCGAGAGTGGGTATCCTTATTTGCTTCAGATTTCAGTGGAAATTGTTTCAATTTTCATCTTTTTAGGAATATGCTCTGTGTGGGTTTCTCATAGATGGCTTTTACTATTTTGAGGTATATTCCATGTATGCCTAGATGATCGAGGGTTTTTATCAAGAAAAGACACTGGATTTTATCAAAAACTTTTCCTGCATCTAATGATATCATCATGTGGTTTTCGTTTTTACATCCATTGATGTATTTAATTACGTTTATAGTCTTACGAATGTTGAACTAGTCTTGCATCCCAGGGATGAAGCATACTTGGTCATGGTGGACGATTTTTGAGATGTGTTGTTGAATCCACTTTGCTAGGATCTTGCTGAGAATTTTAGCATCTATGTTCATCAAAGATATTGGCCTTTAGTTCTCTTTGTTGGGTCTTTACCTGGCTTGGGTATCAATGTGATGTTAGCTTCATAAAATGATTTGAGGAGAGTGCCATCTTTCTCAATCACCTGGAATACTTCCAATATGATTGGTATCAGTTCCTCCTTGTATGTTTTGTAGAATTCTGCTGGAAAGTCATCTGTCCAGGGCTTTTTTTTTTTTTTTTTGGTAGTTGTCTTATGACACAATCAATTTTCTTGATTGTTATTGGTCTATTTAGGGTCTCAGTGTCTTCTTGCTTCAACCTAGGGAGGTTGTGTGATGTCAGAAAGTCCTCCATTTTCTTTAGGTTTTCAAGTTTGTTTCCATACAATTGTAAATAGTAGTCTCTGATAATCTTTTGTATTTCTTCTGGGTCAGTTATATCTTCATCTTTTGTGTTTCTGATTGAGTTTATTTGGGCTTTTTCTCTCTATTTCTTGGTCAGTCTGACTAGGGGACGATCTGTCCTGTTTTTCCTTTCCAAGAACCAGTTTTTGTTTTGTTTATTTTTTGTATTATCTTTTTGTCTTCAATGTCCTGGATTTGGGCTTTTATTTTAGTGATCTGGATTCTTCGGCTGAAGTTAGGGTTTTGGTGGTCTTGCATTTCCAGCTTTCTTAGGTGACTTTTTAGGCTGTTAACTTGTGCTCTTTCCATTTTCTTCATGTGTGTTTATAAAGTTATGAATTCCCTCTTACTACTGCTTTTATGGCATCCCAGAGGTTTTGGTAAGATATTTCTTCATTTTCATTTGCTTCCAGGTGCCTTTAAATCTCTGTTTTGGTTTCATCATTGACCCAGGAGTTGCTTAGCATCATACTGTTTAGTGTCCATGTCTTTGGTGGGTTTTGGCAGAACTTTGTTGGTGTTGATATTTATTTGTATTCTACTGTGGTCTGAGAAGATGCATGGCAAAATTTCAGTCTTATTAAATTTGCTTATGTTTGATTTAGGTCAATGATGTGGTTGATCTTGATGTACGTTCCATGTGGTGATGAGTAGAATGTATATTCTGTGGTCATTGGGTGGAGTGTTCTGTAGGTATCAATTAGGTCCATTTTTTCAAGAGTTTTATTGAGTTTACAGATCTCCTTGTTGGTTTTTTGTCTTGATGATCTGTTTAGGATTGTGAGTGGGATATTAGTCTCCAGCTATGATAGTGTTAGAGTCAATCTCTTTTTTAAGTTTCCATACAAGCTGTTTTATGAACTTACTGCTCCTTTCTTGGGTGCATATATGTTTAGCATGGATATTTCTTGTTTATGTATTGAAACTTTTATCATTATATAGTGACCTTCTTCATCGTTTTAAATTTTTGATAGTTTAAAGGATATTTTGTCTGAGATTAAAATTGCAACTCCAGCTTTCTTTTGTGTTCCATTTGCCTGAAATTTTGCTCTCCATCCTTTTACTTTGAGTCTGTGAGTGTCCTTTCTTGTGAGATAAATCTCTTGGAGACCATATATTGTTACTTTATGAGATTTTATCCATTTTCCCATTCTATGTCTTTTCAGTGGTGCATTTAGACCATTCACATTCAGGCTACTCATCATTTAAATGTGAGAGTTTATCCCTGTCTGTCGTGTGGTTCTTATAGAGGTGTTGTTGATCCTATTTGCTTGTTGTGTTTCTTTTGATTTTGGGGTTGATTCTTGTGTGTTTTCAATCTTTTTCCTGCACTCTTGTGAAGAATGTTGTTGTTCTTTTTTTCCTTTCTTCTGTGTTTAATATTTTCTTTAGTGTTTCTTGTAGGGCTGGTCTAGAGGCAGCATAAATGTTTAGGGATTGAATGTTTGGGAAAGATTTTAATTCTCCCTCACTGACAAAATTTAGTTTAGTTGGGTAGGTTATTCTTGGTTGAAATTTATTATCTGCTGGACTTGGTGGTTCAGTCTGCAATCTCGCACCTTTGGGAGGCTGAGGTGAGTGGATTGCCTGAGCCCACGGGTTCGAGACCCGCCTGGGCAGGTGAAACCTCATCTCTACAATAAGTCAAAAAAGTACCTGGGCGTGGTAGTGCACGCCTGTAATTCCAGCTACTTGGAAGGCTGAGGCGGAAGGATCACCGGAGCCCAGCAGGCCGAGGCTGCGGTGGCCGGGAGCGGCCACTGCACTCCAGTCTGGATGACAGAGTGAGACTCCAACTCAAAAAAAAAAACAAAAAAAAACACAAGAAATTTATTATCTTTGAGGACTTTGAAGATTAGGCTCCAAGTTCTTGTTGCCTGAAGAGTTTCTGTAGATAAATCTCTGCTTTTCTAATTGGTCTTCTCTGGTATGGAGTCTGATCTTTTTCTCTTGCTGCCTTTAGGATTTTTTTCCTTTATACCTACTTTGTTTAAGTGAATTATTATGTGTCTGGGAGTTGGTCATCTCATTTGTTGTCTTGCAGGGGTTCTCTGAATCTCTTGTGTTTGAATTTTCATGCCACTGCTGAGATGAGGGAAGTTTTCTTGAATAATTTCATGGAATGTTTGTTCAAGTATGGTCTCTGTATCTCTTTTTGCCTCAGAAAGTCCAATAACTCTTAGGTTCAGTCTCTTGAAGTAATTACTCAACTCTTGAAGGTTTTGTTCTGTATTTCTAAGATTCTTTTCTATGGTTTGGACAGTTGGGGTTAGTTCTGTATTTTGGTCCTCAAGCTCTGAGATTCTTTCTTCTACTTGGTTAATTCTGTTTTCCATGCTTATTAGTTTGTTATTTATTTTGACACAGTATTCTTTACTGCCGCTATCTCTATTATCAACTCCTTCCTATTTTCCTCTTGTCTCTCCTCAATTCTTTTTTATTCTTTCTGTTAGTG
The DNA here is from genome assembly GCF_000164805.1 of Carlito syrichta. Lineage (NCBI taxonomy): Eukaryota > Metazoa > Chordata > Mammalia > Primates > Tarsiidae > Carlito > Carlito syrichta. Next base: position 419,536 of record NW_007260334.1, read on the forward strand.
TTTTGATGTCTGGGTTTGTAGTATGTGATCAGTCATTCTGGGGGCTCTTCATTGTTTGCGTTTCGAAGTCTTTTTCTCAGTGTCTTATCTCCCAGGGATCTGTGTGAGACCTATATTTTTCTTTTGGTTTTTCTTCATTTGTGTAGATTTTCCTCCTCATTTTTTCCTTTTTTATCCCTCTTTAATTTTGTTGTTCAGGGGTGGCAGGGTTGCTTTTACTTCTGTTTGCTTGATCTCCTATTCTTCCTTGTGTGAATCCTCTAGCTTTGTTTACTTCTGGAGCTTGACTGTGGGTTGAGGGTTGTATTTTTTTTTTTCAGTTTTGAGATTGAATTGAGGGCTAAGCTATGATTCAAAATCTATATGCAGATCACAGTATCCACTGACAGGTGTATGAATACCTTAGAACCTACTTCCGACTGCCTTGCAATCTATCGATGCAGTGGGGGAATAGGTTTTACTCCTTAAAAGCAAACTGTGGTAAGGAAAAGGAAAGGAATGGAACAGGGGAGGGGAGGAAGAGGAAGGTGGAGAATGAGAAGAGTAAGAGGGAAAACAGACAAATGTACTGACTAATAAATGAAAAGGAACACAAAGACAGAAAATAGTAAGGAAAAAAACCAAAAAACTAAAGTATACAGACACACTAGCCAATCAATTTCCTTATTGATACTCTTCCCTTACACAAGCATGAAGTCCAAAGAATTAAAAAAAAATCAGTAAACAAACAGATGCAAAGCTAGTACTTAAACACTATTGATAACAGTAAGAATAGAGAAAAAAGAGGAAAAAAGAAAAAAGACAAGTAAAACAAATATACAAGGAATACAAATATAAAAAATAAAAACAAGGGTACCAAGCATGCTCTTAGATCATTGCTCTATGTCCAATGTCCTTTCAGCTCTGATGCCCTAGGCCTGCTGCAGGGGTGGTTTGATCAGATCTAAGCTCAGTCATCTTCCTGCCTGAGAAGTCTGCCATTCAAATCGGAGCTGTGTCCAATCTAGCACGGGGGAGGGGTATCTTTCTCTCCCAGTTTGATTTTATTACCTTAGATCTCAAGCTAGAGGTGGGAGAGCCAGTGTGCTGGGTGTGTCAGTGCTGTCTCTGCTTGGTCTCAGGGTTCTAGCTGTTTTCTGACTCACTCGCCAGGCCAAACTGGGGGAGGCTGGAGTGTGGGACAGCCTAGACTTTATTTTTTAAGTCTGATAATTTTTATAATTGTATATTTTTAATCATTTTTATAATACATAAAAATAAGATTAAGCCGGGCTCGGTGGCTCAGCCTGTAATCCCGCGCCTTTGGGAGGCTGAGGTGAGTGGATTGCCTGAGTCTGTGGGTTTGAGACCCGCCTGGGCAGTGAGACCTCATCTCTACAATAAATAAAAAAATCAGCCAGGCATGGTAGCGCATGCCTGTAATTCTGGCTACTCGCAAGGCTGAGGCAGAAGGATCACCGGAGCCTAGCAGGTCGAGGCTGCGGTGCCCAGGAGGGGCCACTTCACTCCAGTCTGGGCGACAGAGTGAGACTCCAACTCAAAAAAAATAATAATAATAATATTAATTTTATTATTTTGCTAATTCTTATTATTTTATTTTGTTATTTTGTTATTTTGTTCATTGTCTCTACAAAAATTATTAAAGATGTTTTGGCTCATTATATGTATATGTGCATACATATATATGTACTTTACACAAATATGTGTGTATACATACATGCTATTGTTTATTTATTTACTTTAAAGATGTGGGGTACACTTCATTGTTAAGTATATAAGTGGTCATCATACAGGTAAAATTTGAGTCTTCCTTTGGTCTATGTGTATAAATATATATGTATATCTATATAAACATATGTGTGTGTGTATATATATATATACACATATATACACTATTATTTAAATGTTTATGATCCTTCAAAAATTATGTTTTTGAAACTTTATTGCCAATGTAATAATATTAAGAGGTGAAGTTTTCAGTAGATGATTAAACCATGAAGATGAGACCCTTGTGAATAAAATTGGATGCATTTACAAAGGACTTGACAGAGGGAGTTTATCCTTCTTGCCCTCCTGTCTTCTACCATGTGAGGAAACTGTATTTCTTTCTTCTGTAGGATACCGCACAAAGGTGCGTAGTTGAAAGAGAACAGCCCTCACTATAGAACAAAATTTGCTGGTGCATTGATCTTGAACTTCCTGGCCTTTAGATCTATGCAAAATATATTTATTTATGTTCTTTATAAATATCCAACATAAGGTATTTCACTATAGCAAAGCAACCAGACTTACTCTGCACTACACCCCCCCACACACACATGCACACACACACACATACACACCAGGGGTCATAAGAAATACATATTATGAAGGAAACTATGCAAAGATCACAAAAAATGCTCCAAAATAAATTCATACTAACTTGTAACATGTCTGAATTAGATCTAGTTTGAAGAACGAGGAAGGCCAAGATCTTAGTTTGAAAAGAGCCTTTATCAGAACAAAATGAATTTTGCTTAAATTGGGTGTAGTGGGGGAAGCAGACATAAAATTTTTGGTGAGTCTTGGGATAGAAAATGCCCTTAATAAATCAGTAGTTTACAAATTGATAACTCTGTGACCAGCCTGGGCAAGATAGCAAAACCACAACTTTACAATTAAAAAAAAAAATTACCTGGGTGTGGTCGTGTGCTCCTATAGTCCCAGTTATTTGGGAGTTTGAGGTAAATAATTGCTGGTGCCCAGGAGGTCAAGGCAGATGTGAGTTGTAATTGTGCCACTGCACTCCAGCCGGAGTGACAGAGATTTCAAATCAAAAAACAAAACAAAACAAAACAACAACAACAACAAAATCTCACAAAACACAACTTTATTCATATGATTCTGAAGAGAAGCACAGTTAAAACAATGGCTACAAAGAATAAAGTGGTCTCAAAGCAAAAGCAGACTAAGCAATAAGAAAGGTCACAGCAACATATGGATGCCTACAGTATTTTGCTTTTTGAGTTTTGGGAGAGTAAAAAAATGGTATCACCTTCTTATTATGACAGTGTTTTGAGAAGGTTAGCCAAAGCATTAGCAGAGAAACAACTGAGAAAACTTACCTGGAAGTCCTTCTCCATCACAAAAATGCTCTTGCTCATTCCTCTCATCAAACAAGGGCAATTTTGCAAGAGTTTCTATAAAAAATCATTAGGGATACATCTTAAAGTCCTGATTTGGCTCCTTCTTACATGTTTCTGTTTCCTAATCTTTAAAATAAAATAAAATAAAGGACACTTTTGTTTTTGTGGTTGCTAATGTACAAAAGACTATATTGACATGGCTATGTTCTAGTTTTTTAGGGAAGTACTAAATGACTATTATCACTTCTTCCATATGTATCTTGAACTTGATAGAACTTATATTAAGAAATAAATTTTATATTTTTATCTTGATTAAATTTTCAATGAATTTTTGAAGTATCATATATATGTATATACATATATACACATACATATGTATATATGAGACATGTAGAAAAATTTTAAACTCTACATGAATATTTTTACTCTCTTGAACTAAATAAATTTTTATTTTTATATGGTTCTTAGATACTAAACCTTTAGAAAATAAGCCAATTTGAAACACGCTATAGTGCATCCTTATATAGATTTTAACATTTTACATATCACTAAACAATTTATTAAGAAATAATTATACATTTAACCCCATGCACAGCATATGTATTTGAACTTATTTATCCTCGCAACAGTAGCTTGATTTTCCAGATTAAGTAAATAAGAATAAAGGTATTTACAGTATATATTTTAGTTTACCTAGCTAAAAAAATGCCAAAGCTGAATCTAAATCCCAATATAACTAGTATCAAAATTTGTGAAAGGTTTTACACACAGAAAACACATATAATTTAACTAAATGTGAATGTAATCATGATCATTTATATGACCATTTTACATACATATGGAACGTAAATATTTATGTCTATAACTCATGTTAATTTTTACATTTATATATAGATAGTACTCAGGAAGAAAATATATTTCCATTGTTATGTTTAAAAATTTAGATAAATACAGATGATTGTAGAATTTACAAACATGATATTTTAGTTATAAAACTGTATGTCAACATTGCAAAATTACTTGTGACTTGAAATTTCCCATTTAAGATTATATATAATATACATAATTTATTTAGATAAAAAAATCAATTCATTAGGTCATTCATTTCATTTGCATTCTTATGTCAGGCATCTCACTCATGAAGAACAAAACAAAAATGTAGACATTGAATAAGAAAAGACAGAAGATTTTATGTCATAATCTTGAAATAAGAATGAAATATCAACATTTGTTTAAAAAACAAATATTCGTATAATGAGTTAATTCTTAAAAAGTTGTATTTTAGCATTTTCTATTTTAATAACAGGTCTTTCTATTTATGTTATATTTTTTCTGTTGAACTAAGACTAATAGGACACAATAAACTTACAAAACTTTATGTATTGAGATTTATTGGTATTAGTTAAAACATATTTATAATATTTGTATTCTTGGTAAAAAGTGTAATGCAAAATAATATATCAAAACAACTGCAAAAATCCCTGCATTCGTATAGTTAATTGACTTCTAACTTTGGGGAAAACAGTAACTTTCATTATGCATGCAGAATTGATGCTGCTTAGAATAAATAAAATAGTAGGAATAGGTTTCTATAGATCTAAATTTTAAGACACTATTTACTTGCTGGGTGGTTGTGACTGAAAATAATTTTATATAATTGCACCATAAATAAACATAGACCTATAATTCTACAGATATTATTTCAAACTCAATTAACAGAAAACAGTTATGACTATATTTTCAAAATTAGCACAGCAACTCAGGTATAGTTATCTGCAAATGTCATTCTGTTGTTTTCTTACTTTGTTCATTAAAATCAATTTAAATTACATATACAAAATGATATTAACAATTGAAATTTCTATAACTTGTAGTATATTTATATACACTTAATTTAAAAGTACTTTATGCATGAAAATATCATTAGCTTATTGTATTTTTAATAAAACACACGTAGTTAGTTAAGCCAAACCTTTCAACAAGTTTTTATTATTTATTTAATTTTAAGTTTTGTACTTTTCCCTCACAGATTTCTTTTAGGGATTTTAAATTCCATTGCTATTTAAAGAAACTGCAGCACATGCAGATATATAAATTCCTTAGTTAAGATCTGCTGAAGTGAATTTTTCAACTTAAAAAATACAGTATAAAGCCGGGCTCGGTGGCTCAGCCTGTAATCCCGCACCTTTGGAGGCTGAGGTGAGTGGATTGCCTGAACCTACGGGTTCGAGACCCTCCTGGGCAGCAAGACCTCATCTCTACAATAAATCAAAAAATCAGCCGGGCGTGGTAGCGCATGCCTGTAATTCCGGCTACTCGGAAGGCTGAGGCGGAAGGATCGCCGGAGCCCAGCAGGTCGAGGCTGCGGTGGCCGGGAGCGGCCACTGCACTCCAGTCTGGGCGACAGAGTGAGACTCCAACTCAAAAAAAAAAAAAAAAATACAGTATATTATTTTCGTATGTATTTTGAAAGATTTTATGAGTGTGTAAAGCATACTCAGTACAATATCAAATGTAATAAACACAATAACAAATTTTTAGTTTTAAAAATAAGATATTAGCCGGGCTTGGTGGCTCAGCCTGCAATCCCGCGCCTTTGGGAGGCTGAGGTGAATGGATTGCCTGAGCCCGCGGGTTCGAGACCTGCCTGGGCAGCGAGACCTCATCTCTACAATAAATAAAAAAAAAAATCAGCTGGGCGTGGTAGCACATGCCTGTAATTCCAGCTACTTGGAAGGCTGAGGCAGAAGGATCGCGGAGCCCAGCAGGTCGAGGCTGTGGTGGCCGGGAGTGGCCACTGCACTCCAGTCTGGGCGACAGAGTGAGACTCCAACTCAAAATAAATAAATAAATAAATAAATAAATAAATAAATAAATAATGAAAATAGGATATTACTATTTTTATGTGGGATAAAAATTATATATTTTAATAGGCTATAATAGGAAAATGACAACTTATTTATGAATAGTTGATTTATTCCCCACCAGGAGATTATAAATTTTTAGATAAAGCTAGTTTATCTCTTTACTTCTTTCCTACCATTAAATATGTACCTGCAATTTTAGGGCCATTCATGTCCAAATCCCATTCTTTCCAAAAATACTTCAAAATAATCCATTGACTTTGAAGGTTTATAATACTTGCCTTGCACAAATAATTTCACATGCATGTGCTGCTTATTTCTGTTATCATTAATCACCAGCTATGGTACAAATGTGTTTCTCCAGAAGTCCATATATTAGAAACTTTGTTCCCAGAGTAGCAGTGTTGAGAGATGGAACTTTTAAGAGTTGATTGAGTGATGAAGGCTCTGCTTTCATGAATGGATTAATCCATTTATGGATGAATGGATTACCAAGTTATTTTAAGCATGAGTTATTTATCATGAGAGTTGGTCTATTAAACAAACAAACAAACAAACAAACAAAAGTCAGTTAAGTTGGGCACAGTGATGCTTGTCTGTAATCCCAGTACTTTGGGAGGTAGAAGTGAGAAGATTGCCTGGGCCGGGTTCAAGATCAGCCTGGGCACGATGATGAGTCCACATCTCTACAATAATCAAAAGATTAGCTGGGTGTGGTGGCAGGTGCCTGTAGTTTCTGCTACTTTGAAGACTGAAGTGGAGGGATAGACTGAGCCCTGCAAGTGGAAACTGTGGTAGCTGTGCCCATGCCACTGCACTCTAGCCCAGGAAGCACAGTGAGACTCCAACTCAAAAAAAGTCAGTTTAGCCATTTCTAATGTGCCTCTTTTTCATGTGATGCCCTTCATTACCTCAGGACTTTGCAAAGAGTACTCACATTGAGACACATCACCAGGTACAGGCCGTCCTCCTTGGACATTCAGAAGTACCTCGGACTCTAAGAAGTAAATTTCTTTTTTTAAATAAATTACTTAGTCTCAGGTGTTCAGTTATAGTACCAGAAAGCAAACTAAGAAAAAAAAATTTTTTTTTTTAAATTTTCACACTAATTGTTTTAAGTTGTAAGAGTTAACAAACTCTTGCATCAGTTTTTGAATAGTTTTGGTGTAGTCAAGTAAGAATAGGCAAGAGTTAATTAAAATTGTGACTCTCTAATCTTGTTCTCTATATTTGTAGTCTCCTAAAGTTTTCATACTTAATGTCAATAAAAAAATAAAATAAATGTATTCATCAAATCAAACATGGAAACATTGAGAACAATAAGTGTGGTGGACTTGCTATGTGTTAGATACTACATTAAGTGCTTAATATACAACTTATCATTTAATTAGATTATATTAAAAGTAATTTTACCTTTGCAATCATACACACACACACACACACACACACACACACAGGATAAGCATATATGCTGTGCTTGTAAATGTCCTCAAACACCATGAAAGACATATAAAAATAATAAGATGAAGTTATGATCATCAAAAGTCTTGCAGAAGAGGTACAAAAAAGAATCGCCACACACTGAATTTGGAAACTTCAATGTTTGTTCTTCACCCAAACAGATGGAAAACTTTTTATTTCTGCTTATTAAACTCAGTTTAAATCCCCTTTTAAAGACTTCAATGTTCTTTCTAAGAAATCTCATATTGCTTTCTATCCTTTACTTTCATACTATTCAAAAATATTATGTAGTTTAGCATTTCAGTGGACTGTGGGTATGTCTTTTTATCTTTAGTTATGCTCAACCATAAAATTCTGGAAAAAAAATCATATAACTTTTCCACATGTCTCATATGCTTATTGTTGTATGCAGACTGTGGTACATAATATTATTAGAATCTTTATAAATAAATGAGAATGTAGTTAGTTGCTATATTATGCATTGTGTAAGAATTGTAAAAGTGCTAAAAAAAAGGAAGATTATTAGTTTATGGTATAATCAAATAGAACTTTACAAGCTAACTGCAACAAAGATACCTTTGGGTAACAGCTGAAGTTGAGGTAAATATAGAAAAAAATGAAAATGCCTCACATAGGGAAAAGACTGCTCTGAGAATGTGTTTTTCATAAAACACAGAGGAGGAAATTTTTCTGGAGAAGTTGCTTTTTTCTAGGAAACCTCAATAAATAACAATAAAATTGTTAGAGTCAAATAATTAAAGGTCTCCAAAGCAAGAAAACATAGCTTAATCATTTTCTGGAAGATGATCAAAGTCACCAAGAAAGCACTTTGTTATAGGTATAAAATGCTAAGAATGGTGAGTCAAAAAAAAGTTTATATGACAGACAAAACGAATACAACTGAATAAAATTAACCTGGAAAAGTCTAACTGGCTAAGCTTGAATTGGAGAGAGTCTCATTTCAGTGATGCCATAATTTGAAAATGGTTGACTTGTCCCCACCAAATCTGGTATTGAAATTTGTTCCATGCTGGAGGTGGGACCTGATGAGAAGCATGGGTTTCATGAGTGTGGAGTCCTCATAAATAAATTAATGCCCTCTCAGGGGGAAGAATGTGAGTGATTTCTCACTCTATTAGTTACCATGATAGTTGTTGGATCAAAAGAGCCTGATGCCTCCCCATTTTCTCTTGCTTCCTCTCTTACCATGTGATCTCTGCACACTCTGGATCCTCATCACCTTCTGCGATGAATGGAAGCACCCTGAGCCCTGTACCTGATGCAGATATTGGTGCCATGCTTTTTGTATAGTTTGTAGAACCATGAGCCTCATTTAGTAAATAAAGATAAGAGATGAATTAAACTGAAGGCTATAAGATAGATTATTGAGAAAATGAAAGTGTTGAAGATGGTCAAGGAAAATAGATGTCTCAGTTCATGATTATCAATTCTTAATACTTGCTTATTACAATTTAAAATTTTGTTTGCCAAGTACAATGGATATATAAAAGAGTGCACAAGTCATAAGCTTACAGTTGAATAGTCAGAGCGAACATATTTGTGTGACTGCGACTTTGGTCAAGTAACATTGTGAAATATTCAACCTTAGGCCCAAATCCAATCACCCCTCTTCTCTTTCACTGGGGAGTGATCACTATCCTGATTTTCATACTGCAGATGAATTTGTCTATTATTGAATACTGCATAAAGAAACATGTTATTTTGTGTTTGGTTTTTTTAATCAGTATTATGTTTTTAAAATTCAGCCATAGCCGTAGTTATTTCATTTTTATTATTACATAGTATCCCACTGTATATGTGTTCTGCAATTTCTATTTCTCCAAATTATGTTTGATCCTTTTGTTATCAATTTGGACATTCTGCATAAGATGTTTCTATGAATATCTATGTTTAATTCGATTGGCATACTTGTGTGCCCATTATAAAATTCCTAAGTCACTTATGTGCATTCATGCTTAATTTTTTTAAATTAGAAAAGTTAGGCTGTATCTGGGAAAAACATTTTTAAAATGTAATAGAAAATGTCAAATAGTAACAAAGTGCTTGTAAAAATGTCAACTTCCTACATGTTCTTTATGAGAATTCCATTTTCCTTTTGAAATGCATTTGCATTCATACATATTTTCTTTTTTTGGAGACAGTTATATTTTTGTTATTTTTGAGAAATTAAAAACTGTATTATTCTAAACATAAGAATAATAGTAGTTCATGATTAGCCGCACAATGCACTTAATCTATATATGTAGTTAGGATTAAATGATATGAAAAAGAAAAGAACATTATATATGAAAGGACTTGATATACTTTTGAAAATTTAAGACTTTATGGTTGAATAATATCCTAACACTCAGTGAAAACTTTCTTTCTACCACTGAGCTTTTTAAAGCATTAAAAAGCAGCTGTCCAGAAGTTCAAAGTATTAAAGGAGGCTGTAAAGAGCTTTGGATCACCACTGCAGCCATTCATACATGAAATTTGAGAAGGTTTTTGTGGGCTGGATGTAGTAGGTAATTAATTTGGGAAAATTCCAAGCGTTAAGACGAGATGAGCTGTTCCACTTCTTCTAGACCTGCTGCCGACGCTGCTGCTGATAAATGGTTGAGAAGTTTTTGCTTCTTGGCATTGTGAGAAACTTCCACAAGATTCTGCCTCTCCAAGAGAAAGACTTAAAAACTCTGTGCACTATGGGTTAAATTTCACACCATAATAGTTTGGTTAATTTTTTGCACTGTACATTCTTTTAAGTGACAGTTTTCCTGCATAACATGAGAAAATTTTTAGCTCAGAGAAAAATAAATTGGTTATCATAGAGCTTTAATGAGACTTGTGGGGGTAAGTAAGTATTGTACAATGTGTCATCATATTCTTCTAAAATAGCAGTACTTAATCTAAAAACCATATATAGAAAGGGAGACTCATAAGACTTTAATGTAATAGTCAATGATTATTGTTACTTAGGGGGAAAAAAGACATTGTCTTCAAAATACCAAAGATTTAATGTCTGCATTGGTGAGATACTAAAGAAAATATTATTAAACTTTTATAGAAGTTAATGCTTGTTGGTAAAATTTAAATATAACCAGTAAATCTCTACCGATGTATAGGAAAATTACTGTAAAATTTTACTTAAATAGATAAGTATGATAGACCTGTGATTTTGCTATAATAATTTATATTAGAAATATACTGCAAGTTCTAATATCACATTTTCTTAGAAATTTGTTTAGAAACTGCAATTAAATAATTCAGAAATAATTAATTCAGAAGACAATCCATTAAATTATAACCCTCCCCACAGGTTAACTTGGTGCCAAATGTATTGTTTAATTTATCATTCTTAGTATTTTTAGACGGCCTCAAGGCAGGGACTGAAGTAATAATAAATAGGGAATAGTGGATAATTAGAGAAGGAAATGTGGAACAAAATTACTAAGGGCTTTAGGTGAAGTTCATTATTACTATTTAATAGTGCCCAAGAGCATTTGATCAAATTATGGATCAAGTTTAAAAGTGGGCTGAATGAAATCCTTGTGGAAGAGAGTTTTTTTTTCTTCTCAGAATTCAGCTAACGTGCTATAAAATGTCCTCAAACTCTTTCTCACAAATAATATTTTGATCATTATCCTGATGGAGAAAGACTTTAGAGGAATTGTGCATATATTTTTGAGGTTAAGGCAAATTGATATTAAAAGAAAATACTTAAAAGATGGAGTAAATGGGAAGAAGAAAGTATATTCGAAGAGTCTGATTGTTTGACAATATTGGCTGTGTGCCACACAGACTGAAACCATTGCATCATTAAGCATTAAGGCATTGTCTAATCAGTACGATGACAAGTTAAGGGAAATATTGTAGTACCACCATTAGGACATGTTATGCTTGGGGAAATCTTGATTTTTTTTAACTGAACAGATTTTTTATTTTCTTTTGACTCACTTTAGAGAATCATATTTCCACTATTAAATTTTTAAAGGTGCACATGTAAAATTTATTTGTTCTTCTTATTTTGTTTTATTTAATTACCATGGTCATAATTGTTAAATCTGTGAATGCTAACCAGTTTATGGAATACAAAGATTTACCTCTCAGTTTTGTTAGGTAAAGCCAGTTTATTTAAGTAATGAATTAGAGATACACAATTTCTGTATAGGTTATGCCGATCTAGAGAGCAAAAGTTTGAGGTCAGTGAAAGGAAAAGTATGTTAGACTATTTTATTCACCTATATGATGCTTCTGGCTAAGTGATATGGTTGGAAGTCCTATTAGGACTAATACTAATGGTATGTGCTTACCTCATGAATTCTAGAATGGGTCCCCAACTCCTGGGTCATGGACATGTACCAATCTGTGGCCTGTTAGGAACCAGACTGCACAGTAGGTGGGCAAATGAGCAAGGCTTCCTCCATATTTACCACTACTCCTCATCACTCACATTACTGCCTGAACTCTACATGCTAATGTCATGTCAGTAGCGGCATTAGATTCTTATAGGATGGGGGACCCTATTGTGAACTGTACATGCCAGGGATCTAAGTAGCATGCTCCTGATGTGAATCTAATATCTGATGATCTGAGGAGTTGAGGTAGTGATGCTAGTGCTGGGGAATGGCTGCAAATACAGATTAACCTTAGTATTGAGGTATGACTGAACAGAGACCATAATCAATCAATCGTTTGCAGACTCGGTGCATGGCAAATGAGATGATATACATCAATTGCACAGCTGCATCTGGTGGCAGGTTTTATGTCAGAATCTAAGTGTGGTCTGCCTGGTATTTTATTTACCACTTCCATCTGTGCTACTTTTCTGCAATATGCACTTGTCTCAGTCACAGTTTTGGTATGCCCACAAGCTAACCCAAGCCAAAATGAGTAAAAAACAAACATCACCGGAGAACTTCTTTGAAAAGGAGGAAAGATCCAATGATGAAACAGCAGAAGACACTAAGACTGCCAACAAAATGAAAGCTTCATTAAAGGAAAAAAACAAGAGTCCTACTTAAATTACGGGTTCGTTGCAACAGGTGATTCATATTCTCAAAGCTTGATTGTAGAATATATGGTGACTGGTTACCCAACGATGCCATGAGTCTTTAAAACTGCTTCACTACGTGGAGATTAAGCACACTGCTTTAAAAGACAAGCTTTTGAAAATTTTTTAAATGTAAACATGAAGAGCAGAAGAAATTATTGAAGGCCACCACTTCATCAAATGTGTCTGCACTAAGAGTATCATTCCTAGTGGCAAACATTGCTAAAGCTAAGAAGTCCTTTACTGTTGATGAAGATTTGATTCTGCTTGCTGCTAAGTACATTTGTTGTAAACCTTTAGGAAAAAGGTTTATTTCAAAAGATGGCATGTATTCCTCTTTTGGCAAGCACTATAATTAGATGAATTGATGAAATAGCAGATGATATTGAGGTACAATTGTTAGGGACAATTAATGAGTCAACAATCCAGGTTGACAAGTCTTTTGATGTTGATAACAAGGCAATAATGCTTGCTTTCGTGCCATATATATATATATATATATATTTTTTTTTTTTTAGAAAGCAGAATTTATTGAGAGGATAGAAAAGCTCCCACAGTGGGAGAGGACCCGAGGGATATATTTTTAAATATATTTTTATTTATTAAAATGTGTCTGTGCACTATATTTTTCAGGAGGATATGCATGAAGAAATGTTGTGTGCACTTTTTATTCCAGCCTATACCACAGCTGCAGAACTATTCAAGTCTTTGAATGATTACATATCAGAAAAACCGAATTGGTCATTTTGTGTCGATATACACATGGATGTGGTGGCTGCTATGACTGAATGGCTTTCTGGTTTCACTACTCGGGTCAAAGAGTTTACTTCTGAAATTAGTCTACACACTGTGTTATCAATAGAGAAATGGTGGCTAGCTGAAAAATGTTACCTGAACTTAACAACATTTTGCAGAATGTGAATAAAATTATCAACCACATTGAATATGTGCCCTTACCTCATGTCTGTTCACGTAGCTCTGTAAAGACATGATGGACACCAAGCACACGTCTTCTCTTATACACAGAAGTGAGATGGCTTTCTAAAGTTAGAATCTACCCGATAGATCAATGATAGGAGTTTTTGAGTTAGGAGAGCTGCTCCAGAAATTTCTTTTAGAAAAACAGTCACAACAGGCAACACATTTCAGTGACACACAATGGGTCACAAAACATGCTTATTTGTGTGACATATTCAACCTGCTGAATGAACTCATTCTGTCACTTCAGGGGAGAATGACAACTGTGTTCATGTCAGCAGATAAAGTGGCTACATTCAAAGCCAGATGGGCATTATGGGGGTGATGAGTAAACACTGGAATTTTTGACACGCTTCAAACATTAACAGAGATTTTAAAACAGATTGAGCCAGGGCCTTCTTTCTCACAGCTGGTGCATGATCGCCTATCTCAGCTTACAAAAGAGTTTGAGCATTACTTGCCAACCACAAAAGACTCCCAAACTGGGAAAAAATGGATCCACGACCCATTGGTGAGCAAGTCAGAATCCACTTTGAATCAACTTTGTCCATACTAGAAGAGGATCAACTGCTTTAGATTGCAGATGACGGTGGCCTTAAGTGTAAATTTGAGACAACTTCAACTCTTCATACTTTTTGGATTAAAGTCAAAGAGGAATATCCTGAGATTGCCACAAAAGCACTGCAAATCCGGTTTTTCTACATCCTATCTTTGTAAAGCAAGAGTGTCCACAGGGACAGCAATCAAAATGAGATTATGGGATAGACTGGACATAAACAACACACTTTGGGTGTCACTGACTCCCATCACCCCCAGATGGGACCATATAGTTACAGGAAAACAAGCTCAAGACTCCCACTGATTCTTCATTATTCCGTTATATGGTACAATGTAACAATGACAAATAAAAATGTGCATAAATGTAATGTGCTTGAGTCATCCTGAAATCATTACCCTACCCTCTGTCTGTGGAAAAATTGTCTTCCAGAAATTTGGTCCCTGATGCCGAAAAGGTTGAGAACTGCTGTGGAAAGTCAGTGACTTATTGATGTACAACTTGACTAATAATGTTTATTATGGTACTAGGTAGTAGAGACAAATTTAAAATGTTTTCCTTTAAGGGAGATAAATAGCACTATTTCAGATTTCCTCCCTCATAGCAATAGCTACAGTATTTAATATCTTCATACATTGATGTGAAAATGGCCTCATAGTTGTTTTCTAATCTGTGGGAATATTTTTATTGCTTATTTAAAACAGCAGCACATTAGGGCATGAACATTCAAAAGTAAAAAGAGAAGACAGTATACAATGGCATTAAGTGAGTATAAAATCTCTAGGTTAAATTACTCAACTTTATCCATCACTTTTTAGTTAATAAACAGGGTGATTAGCTCAATGTTACTCAAGGATCATTTCTAAAATATTCACCTTCAACCACCCACTGTACTAGGACCTGGAGAGAGATTAATAAGTCTTAGAATGCCAGGCATTCAAAATAATTAGAAAAGGTAGATACATACACATTCTTTTATAAACTATATGTATTATGAAGGGTATAATCAAAAGAGGGCACGGAAGAGCAAATGGGAAGGGGAAGGCTTCAGTAAAGAGTTAGTTTTTGAGCTAGACCTTGAATCATTTTTGTTTTTTATTTTTGCTAATTGAGAAAGAAGAGCCAAAATGCCAAGAAATAACATTTAAAAACGTGACCCTATTCATGGCACCGATGCATAGTCTAGTTGCTAAAGCATAGGATATAGATTGAATAGTGAGTTATATTGAAAAAAGAAAAAAAAAAAAAAAAAAACTGGGCCCTAATGTGAAGATTGGTAAATCCAATGCTAAAACTATAAACAAGAGTATGCAATCACAATGGAATATAATGACTTTAAGAAGAAAATAAGCATGAATTGACTTCTTATTTTTAAAAATGTTTATTTATATAAAATGCATCATAGGGTACAAAGGGGATACCTTACAAAGTTATAAGAACATAAGTATGCTTATATTTTACCAGATCTTAGAAAGATTACATTACAGTCACAGACAGAAAAATTAAGTCTAATGAATAGGAATTTTTGGAATCAAACAAGGATTATTAAAGATATAGATAGATGTTTATTGTATCTTTCCCAAACCAGACACGATGATAATTTAAAGTGAATTTTTAGAATCTACACATGGATTATTAAATGTCTACCAGGGTGGCAGTCACAAGGATAGGTGACAAAGAAAATAATTACTTGAAGTTTTAAAACTGAGGATCTGAATGGACCAAGAATATCACTTAATGTTACATGGAAAACTGAAATTGCAACATCTTTGGAAGAGATGAAGATAGGCAATATTGATTATCATAAGCTTGGGGTAGTTCTTCATTACTAAGATAAATATGGCAAGTAGATGCTTAATTGATTTTGAGCCTGATGGAGCTAAAGATATTATATCTAGGTAAATGAACCTTGGGAAATGTGTATGCGTGTGTGTACATAAATTGAATTTAAAATAAACATTATAAGTCTTAGGTCATCAGGGATAACGGAAAAAGACAGGTACTTAATACTAAACCAGAGTTTCTTTATCAGTAAAATAACTGATTTGGATTGTTGAGGTATCAAGAAGCTAAAAACGAAAGTATATTATAAAAGAAAGTCTGGTCAAGCTTTTCAAATGTTGAGAGTTTGGTTAAGGAAGTTGAGCAAAATGGAGAAAATTGCAAACTTTAAAAATGTGTCATAGCGTTTGAGTGATTAAAAACCAAATTGAAATATGTTAGTAGAGAAGTGAGAATGTTGAGATACTAAATGTAAATAACGTTTTCCAGATATTTCAATATGACGGTGAGCAGGAAAATGGAATGATAGTAGCGAAGACTGTTTCAATCTATAATATGCTTCCCACACAAATGCAAAAACAGTTGAGAGATAGACAGGGGAACTGAATAGATAGAATAATAACAATTATTACTACAAAACATTGTCTGTATTATTGGCAAATTTCAGGTTGGAGGAGAGGACTAAAGTATACTTCCAAATGAACTCACCAATATACTCTATCCCTGCTACAAATTCTTGCTGAGAGAGAGAGAGAGAGAGAGAGAGAGAGAGAGAGAGAGAGAGAGAGAGAGAGAGAGAAAGAGAGAGAGAGAGAGAGAGGAAATTAAACTTAGACACAAATCTCCTGAC
Organism: Carlito syrichta; assembly: GCF_000164805.1. Lineage (NCBI taxonomy): Eukaryota > Metazoa > Chordata > Mammalia > Primates > Tarsiidae > Carlito > Carlito syrichta. The sequence goes on from NW_007260334.1 coordinate 436,205, forward strand.
AACAATTTTGAATTCGGTTTACAATCACTTTTACCCCAAACTGTCGCTTGGTTCTAGTGGGAGAGGAAGCGAATCCCATGTGCTCTCAGCTAATAAGAAACTACAGTAAATGCAGAATGTCAGAAATATTGCTCAGGAATATCCTTTTCCCATCCATACTTGGCTATATATATATTTAACCAGCTAGTCACAATTTTTGACATCCACAGTTCAGTTATATTCTTCAGAAAAGAAGTGTGGAAGCCTATCCTGGCTATTCCGCTTCTACTTCCATCTTTTCTTCTTCTTTTTATTTTCCTTTTTTTTTTTGAGTCAGAGTCTCCACTCTATCACCCAAGTTTGAGTGCAATGGCACGCCCACAGCACTGCAGTCTCAACCTGCTGGGTTTAGGCGATCCTTCCGCTTCAGACTTCCAAGTGGCTGGAACCACAGGCATGTGCCAACATGCCTGGCTAATTTGTTGATTTATTGCAGAGATGAGGTCTCACCAGGTTGCCCAGGATGGTCTCGAACCCCTAGGCTCAGACAATCCTCTCGCCTCCGCCTCCCAAAGTGCTAGGATTAGAAACGTGAGCCACCGTACTAGGCCTCATCAGTTGCTTTCAAAACACCTACTACTTCTTAGTTGACTATCCTGATAAATGGGGTAGTGTAAAATCTGTCCCCAGAGGACAAATAGCACATTAATTAAATTCCAATCCCACCATATACCCAAGGTTGAAAATTTACTTTGTATCCTATTATCCATCTAAAATATGTCCAACCCATTCTTCTATTAGTTTGTCCAATTATCTGCAAAGAGAGTAAATGATATTAGAGAGGCAATGACAGCAATAGAAAAGTATCCCCTATTTGAGAAGATCCTTATGTACCCTGAAAGAGGGAAATGATATTTCTCTGTCCTCTTCTACTACTATATCCCCTTCATTTACTCAAGCCTTGTTATTTTTTCTAGTCCAATCAACCTAAGAACAGTAGAGACAAGGCAGAAGACCTACAAAGTCAAGTTTACTAATTTATGTCAATGACAGAGAGAACACAAACTGTAAGATATACCCACAAAGGAGAAAAGAAAATTGTTACAGGAGAGGAAACAGGTGAAATCCTAATAGAACAGTGTTTTGACAGGTTAATAACAAAGCTTGGCTTTTTGTAAAGGGGTCAACATGAATTCTGGGTTGGAAAGTGGACCCAGGTTCCTGTTTCCATGGAAACTTAAAGTTAATTTAAGTATAGAATGTTGTGTCCAGAAAACCATTATCTGTATTTCTGCACATGGACTGAAAATTGGGACTGCTCCTCTGTATCAAAATGTCTTAGGTACCAGGCAAGAATGTCATATTTTATTCTCATGTATGTTTTCAAGCAGCAGTGTTAGTACTGATATAATTTTAGGGAACAAAATTTCTCAGTGATTAAGAAATCTGTAGTCACTAAAAAAAGGTTCCGTGAAACTTCACAGTTGCAGCATATCCTTTTCGGTATACTGTTTCGTGTTGACTTTCATCTGGCCATACTTATGTCTGCTATCCTACCTTAATAAGAAAAGTCAATTTTAACTTTCTAAGCATGAAATAATTTTTATTTTTGCAATACTGACATCTTACGTATCAGGATGTCTTTATCATTTTCTCCATCTGGAATGGTCTTTCCTTACATATTCACATGTATAAACACCCATTAGTTCTCTTGAATTTGTCAGTCCAGCCTCCTCATTCTATCCAATGTTTCAACTTTCCCACTGAAAATTACAATGTCTTTCCCAGCATTACTTTTTTCCTCCTTAACCCTTATCACTACTTAGTTAGTTACCGTAAGAAGCAGCCTTTAAAATAATCGAATGATTTCCCACTTCTGGTATTCATGTCTTTGTGTAATCTCCTCTCTCTTACTCTTAAATGTAGGAGGGACATATTGATTCACTTCTACAAAAAGTAGAATATGGCATAAATGATGAGATATCCCTTCTGAGATTAAGTTAAGACGAGATGGTGGTTTCTACCTCTCAGAGCCCTTCTTTTGGGTGAAGCAAGCTGCTATTTTATGAGTAACCCATGGTTATGCTCACATTGCAATAAATAATGTCTCCAACCAACAGCAAATAGTCATGTGAGAGAGCTTGAATGTAGATTTTTGGTGTGTGTGTATTCTGACTGCAGCCATGGATGACATCTTTCAATAAACAAAAAAAGTTTTTCCTAGAGATATGGTCTTGCTCTGTTGCCCAGGCTGGTTTTGAACTCCTGTCCTGAAGCAATCCTCTCATCTCAGCCTCCAAAAGTACTGAGATTACCAATGTGAGGCTCTGCACCTAGCCATGGGTGGTATCTTAACAGAGCCAGGGGCACTGAATAGCTGCACCTGAATTTCTAGCACACGGAAACTGTGAGGTTATAAACTTTTTTTTTTTTTTTGAGAAAGCAGGATTTATTGAGAGGACAGAAAAGCTCCCAAAGTGGGAGGGGACCCGAAGGGGTGGCACAGTTGTAAACTGTTTAAGTCACGTTCTTTTGGCATAACTGATTAAACAGTGATGGATAATTGTTGTACGTTTTAGCTTATTTTTCATTTTACCAGCTAGAATGTTAATCTGTGAATGTAGTGGCATTTTTTTTTTTTTTTGGTGCTTAGAACTGGGAATGATATTATAGTTGCATATTAATATATGAGCATAAGGTTCCCATAATTTGGTAGCCAGATAAAGAAATTAAATGTGCAGTCTTAATATATTCAACTTACTATCTAATAAATGTGACTGATCTGATCACATAAGGGTTTATTTTCCAAAGAAAGCCCACTTAGTAATAGGTACCAAGAAAAGAGCAACTTGAAGGTTAAGGTCTTTTTAGCCCACACAGCACATATTAAAAATGACCAGTAATGCTTTAGTTTTTATTCAAATGAAGAACCAAGTAGAAGAAGAATTTATCAGCTCGACTTCAATTTTTTTTCTCTAATTCTTTCAGAGTATTTAAAAGAACACGGTTCAGATTTCATAGTACCATTTTCTGATACATTTAGCAATTTAATAATTACACGGTCCTGTCTAACCACAGACAAGTTTTACTGATTACAGAATCTTAGCTATAACTACCAATTACCAAAGTGAGTGGTTTTATAAGTTTATGTATTCTATAAAAATTAGTTTACACTTTTGAAACTATAATAACTTTTTCAGTTGATGATGGGTCACTCCAGTTCTCTCATAAATCAAGCTTCCATATGTGTGTGGGGGGGTGTTTCTAAGACTTCTACATAATTCAATAGTTACTTTTACTATACCTATGCCAATATAAGCTACCTTAAAAAAATCGTTGGTTGTATTATAAATATTGATAACTGTTGGAACAAGTTCCCGTTCTTCATTATTTTTCTTAAAAGGAAATATTTTCATATTCTTGGGTTTAGGTTTATTGGAAAAGTCTTATCAAACTCCCTTCCCAAAATTGGAAATTTTGATTGTAATGAATCTAGTTATCAGGTGGGAAAGAAAAAATATTTCATTTAATCTATCCTTACATAAATTTATTGAGCATCTTTGTTTCTAGACACTTTATGTTTTTGTTCTTATATTTGATATTACTTAAAAAATACTTTACATTCTGAATTGGCAGTGAATTAAACTATAAATAAAAATAGTATTCTTCATAAAAAAATTTTAATTCCAAGGTATACAATTTGGCAATTTTTGTCTTGTCATTACTACTATAAAAGTTTTATGCCAAAAGCTTATTTTCTGCCTTTAGGACACAATACAAATTTCCTTAATGTTCCTTTATTAAATTTGCAGTTTAACATCAAAAATTAAATATTCTAACCATCTAGGTTCCATCCTTGCATATCAAGTTTGCTTAAGTACCATTTTTGTTTTTATGGAGAACTGGGTAACCTGTTGCAATCTATTTGAAATCGCCATCTTTCTGCAATAATTTATTGTATATTGCAAATATAGATATATATATCTATACATAGATATATCTATACATAGATATATCTATACATAGATAGATAGATATATCTATACATAGATAGATATATCTATACATAGATAGATATATCTATACATAGATAGATATATCTATACATAGATAGATATATCTATACATAGATAGATATATATATCTATACATAGATATATATCTATACATAGATATATATCTATCTATACATAGGTATATATATCTATACATAGTTATATATATATCTATACATAGATATATATATATCTATACATAGTTATATATATATATATATCTATACAAGTTTTACTGATTACAGAATCTTAGCTATAACTACCAATTACCAAAGTGAGTGGTTTTATAAGTTTATGTATTCTATAAAAATTAGTTTAGACTTTTGAAACTATAATAACTTTTTCAGTTGGTCACTCCAGTGACCCATCATATATATATATATATCTATACATATATATATATCTATACATATATATCTATACATAGATATATCTATACATAGATATATAGATATATATCTATACATAGATATATAGATATATATATCTATACATAGATATATCTATACATAGATGTATAGCTATATATCTATACATAGATGTATAGCTATATATCTATGTATAGATATATATATGGTTTCTAACGTCTACTCTTTCTATTGGTTTATTTTTGCATTCTTGTGCATGCCAAACTTTAACAAATATGGCTTTATAATATAGTATATTATAACATGTGTAACTTTTATTTTATTTTAGAATTACATTGGGATTTTTTTTGTGTGTATACATTTACTTCTCTATATATTTTGTAGAAATTTTAAGGCTCCTGAAAAGGAAAAAAACCCTGAAATTGGAATTTTATGTACTTTGCATAAATTTAATAGGTAGAAAACAGAATTGAAGATGTACAGCAGCAAAATGGGTTATTGTCTAGAATATACAGATTCTTCAAATTAACAGCAAAGATATGGCAACTATAACAAAAGTGGATACATTATATGTGTATGTTTATTTATGCAATTTATAAAATGGGAAACCAGAAGAATCAATAGACAAGAAAAATATGCTCAAAATAATTGGCATTTTAAAAATGCAGATTAAAGCAACGTTATAACATTATGCTATAGATCAACTACTTTTAAATAGAATACTTGGAAATCTCAAGCATTGATAGGGATGCTGTATGAAATTGTAAAATCTTCCAGGGAAGGGAATTTCTCCAAATTCTCTCTGAAATTTAAATATGTTTTATGCTCAGCACAAAATAAGTGCTAAGTATATTGTGCTTGCTAGCTATATTGGGCTATTAAGCTCAAGAAAAAAATCACATCATATAGGAATTTGTCACGTTGAACTGTAATTCAAGTATTATCTGACATTGTTTAATAAGGGTAATAATACATGAAAATATTTTAAATTTTCTAAAATTCATATTAAAATAAATTGCTGAGGCACACTTCACAAACACAAACAGGTTATACATACATAATTTGCAGCAACTTCACAATGCATGAATAGTAGACACAGATCTATTGAAATGTTTTCTGTAAGCACCAAGGGAAACAGAACACTAAGAAGAATATAGATTTAAATATCTTAACTGTGGTGCATTTGTTTCTTTTCTTTATCTCCTATTTTTACCTTTGATAATAATTTATTATCTTCACATATTTGAAAAATATTTTCTCCTTAATAAAACTAAGTTCATCTTCTATAATGCATTATTTCTCTTTGTGTGTAATCAACATTCTAAATTCATTTATCTTAAAGTAGGAAAAAAAAAAATCTTCACCATGATAGTCATTTAGTCATTGGTGTTACTATGCAGTATGCAAGAGGCAGCAAAAAGATGAATATGGAATCAAAGTACAGATCAGAGTGATCTAAACTCCAGAAAGAAAAAAAAAAGTATATGGACATGATAAGAGGACGACAACTTAGAGTGAGAAAGGAGCTATGTAAAACTCAAAGCAGTAATGAATTTCACTAGACAAAACCAACTTCTGTTATCAATAGATGAATCAAAAACTCTGTTTTGCTTTGAGGGGAAAGGGTAGAATTTTGAATATGATGAGACGGGTCAAACTTAGTTGAGTAATACAAGGAAAAAAGTACCACTCTGCAGAAGACTTCTTATTATGAATTCCATTTTCAAAACAACATATGGAACATGATAAACATATACAGTTTTTATTTATCAGTTAAATAAATACATGAATGAGTAAATGGTATTTACAAAAGAAAAGAGGTAGATACAAATTAGACTTTCTAGTAGAAGCATTGGCGTATAGTAGTAATAAAACTGATTTTTATAATTCATATATATATTTTATTATGATTTGGGGGAAAATCATACATATTAGTGGCCCAACATATAAACGTAGTTTAACTCTCAGAAAAGTTTAAAATTTGATAAGAAAATGTAGAGGAATATAGAGGAAGCATATATGTATCTTAACATTTTGAGAGTTAAGAAATATGTTGAATATTTACTGTTAAAGGTATATATAGGTGTATATAGATATATCAATATCTAAATACATATACTTACAACTCTCACCAAAATTCAACTAAAAACAGTAAAAAATGTATTTATCAGACGTTGAGTGAAAACATCATGCAAATTGTCTAAATCCTCAGTATTCATATGACATCCAATGGATATGGTTAAAGTTGTTAAATCAAGAAATAGATATAACTCTGGTTATGCAATGATTGAGGAAATCACCAGAAGAAACACATCCACAAAGACTCAAAAGAAATAGAATTTGAAGTGTTAGACTGAAGTTGGGGAAAAAGTGGTTTTCATTGTAATGTTGTTTGCTATTTTAATATCAAACCCTAAACATAGTATTTGGATAAAATTTTAATTAAGATAAAAACTATAGCATAAAAGTGTGTATTTTATTGACTCAAAGTTGAATGAAGCAAATTAGGTGAAGCAACTTATATTTTACAAGAAAGGTGTTAAACTACTACAGAGTTTTCATGATCTCACTATTTAAATTCCATCATATTTAATTTCTTAAAATGTATACATTTGATTTCTGCTAATCCAAGTAATATAAAAATTATAATGGGTTTATAGCTAAAGTGACATGAGTTGAATTACATTGGCATTGTTGTGCATAAGAACTCAGTCTCCAAATGTTTTTCTTTGGCTTATAAATTATTTAAATATATTTATTTATTTTCTTGGTGAACTTCTTTAGTGTATATCTTGTGATATACTCATAAGTTATTAAAACAAATTTTTGTTCTGAAAATGTGGTAATATGATTTTCATCCAAATGCTTTCTTATCATTTAATATTCTTGCAAAATACCTGTTATAAAAACAAATAATTTTGAAGCAATTCTTCATAGATATAGTTCATGAAGACAACATGAAAGTTCAACAGTATTTGCATTGTACATTTTTTGTCTTCCTGAATGAGATCCATGTATGTCCAGGAGAGGAGTATACAGAATAAAATAATAATAAGAATAATACTGTTTTCTCATCGTATAAATATGGTCCAATTAAATATTGAATTATGACATTCCAAAATGTATGCTCTTTCTTTATCTATTTATTGATTGATTGATTTTAATTTACTTTGAAGTTCTCTTTGTATTCTGCCTTCTTTATAACTTCTCTTAGGGTTGATGCTTCTTAAACTCCCACCTTCACCCTGCCTCAGGATCATGAGAATGCAGGCATTTATCTTTCTTATCAGAGCCACTGTTTTATAGTTTTATCCTCTATATGTACTCACCCCCTAAAAAGTACTTTCCCTTATAACCAACCTCAATATCTATGGGAACCATCATCAAATGGCCTGCTGCACCCTTTCCCCAAATTTGGGGACTTTCTTAGATAGTTCAGGCAATCTCACTAGAATGCTGGGCAACATTAAATTCATTTTCATGACACGTATTTTCTTTTTTTTAATTATAAAAATATGGGGTGTAATTCAGGCTTAGATACACAAACATTGATTATGCAGGTACCCTTGTTGATGAGATGTGTCCCTCCCTCCCCTGGCAGTTTCCCTTAACTATCAATTCCACCCTACTCCCCTGGCAATTTCCCAATGCTGTCAATTCCTTTCTTATATTATTATAATTGTTCAAGTTCTGCTTATGAGTGAGAACATATGGTGCTCTGTTCTTTGTTTCTGTGATAGATCTTTGAGTATGATCAACTCTAAATCCATCCAAGTTGCTGCGAAGTCCATATGTTTGTCCTTCTTTATCACTGTGTAGTATTCCATTGTGTATATGTAACACATTTTGTATCCAGTCCAGTTTTGATAGACAGTTTGGTTGATTCCATGTCTTTGCTATTGTGACTAGAGCTGCAACAAACATATGTGTGCATGTATCTTTTTTTGTAGAATGATTTGAATTCCTCTGAGTGTATTCCCAATAAAGGAATTGCTGGATCATATGAAAGATCAATTTCTAGTTCTTTTAAATTGCCACACTGTCTTCCAAAGAGTTAGCACTAGCATACATTTCCAACAGCAGTGTAGAGGCATTCCTTTTCTCCACATCCTTGTCAGCATCTCTCATTTTATTAATGATGGTCACTCTGACTGGAGTTAGGCAGTATCTCAATGTCGTTTTGATTTGCAATGAAATGTATTTTCACTTCCATTTGTCCTATTCTTCCAAGTAACTTTCTTTCCAATAGCTCTAAAGAACATCTCTCCACATTACCGACTTCCTCACCATTCCACTGCCACCTTTCCACTTGCCACATGTGAAACGTGAACATGTTAATCTCCATATAAACCCTCATACCTGTGACTATCTTCTGCTTCACAATATGCCAGACATTAAATAGGCTTTGATGTTTAAATGTGTTTCACTCTTATTAAGTAAGTTTTAGAACAGTAGTTGAACTTGGAGTCTTGTTTGTTTCTTATAGAATTTTTTTTAAATCACTATTTATACTAGAGTTGATACCAAGCCTGTGTTGTTATTTCAACTCTGTAACTGTAGTATAGTCATTCTCCTTAGTGAATGAGAACAGTTGATTATACAGTATATGTTTCTTTATTTTACAAACACATTCAAGATGGAAAAATTACTTCTTGGTCCTTACACAACAGAGGTAGCTAGTCACCCATATTTATAACTTTGCTGCTGGCTTGGGTAAATAAATAAACTCTTCCATTATGTGACTTTTTAAAAATCAAGGGTTTTAAAGTTTGTTTATTTGTTTTGATGTAAGAGAATAGTTTCATTAATTATCTCTTTCCCTTGCGTTTTTACTTCCTGGCTGAACTGTGATATTTTTAAAAAAAGGATATAGTTAAAAACAATTTAGAACTGAATAGACTGACTGGGAAGATATTCTATTCCATGGACTGAGAGAACACATAGGATGAATAATTACTGACTTTTGTGAACCTACAACAGATAATTATATTTGATATTTTCTTATATCTGATTGTTAGGTGAATAAGTTAGCATTATAAAAAACAGCCTTTAATTATTCCCTTGTCTGATTTTGTTTTTAGAATAATTATTTAGTTCTTAATGCAAAATAAAATAGTTGATATAATTATATATTCAATAACTAAATAAATTGTCACAAAAATAAAATTTAACTTTATATGCTATTTTGTCTTAGTCATTATAGAATAAGTAGAACATAGAAAATAATGCAATGGCTTTATATTTTAGAAGGAATACGTGCAGCCACACTACTAGATATGCACGAGCAATTGTATCATCATTAATAAGTGCAATTGAACTGGAAATCTGGGAACAAATTTCTAGTTTTGTATCATTAAAGTTTTTAATAATGCAAACAATGCCACCATCAGTCTACAGATTAATCTAACATGCTTATTTTCTTGCTAAATATTGGCAGTTATTTTTCCTTCATTTAAAAATTGAGCTCATGCTGTTGTACTTTGCAATATCATTTTAAACAAAGCAACAGATGATTTTTAGTGATTTAGTGGGAAATTTGTCTCTAAAAGTGTCCTCCACTTCTACAACATACAGTTTTCCAATATGTTCTTCAGTAACTAAAGCTGAAAATAGTAGGACAACAGATTTTCATTTTATATTGTCACATTTGATTACATCTGTTTCAAGTCTTGGCTGAAATTCTGACATACACATCAATAATTATTTTTGTTCCTATTTAAAAGTAAGCAAGCTTCAAACTTTTTTCTTTTTTTACTAAAATAATTTTGTCCTTTCTTAAGCAGTGTTTGTGTGCCACCAATGCAGCTCATTGTTTTATTTGTGAGAAACAGAAAACAATATCCACAATAGGTGAAACAAACGTTTACTGAAATAACCTAATAGAAAAGTTTATCCAATGTTTAAATAAACATTCATAATGATTTGAATCCTTGTATTGCAATAATCATCTACCCAAATATAGTTCAAATCAGAAATAATCAAAATGCCATATTGATATATTAAGGAAATATAAGAATGGGGTCACATCTACAAATATGTATAAAATGTAGTATTTGAAGTTTAAAAGCTTTGGAATTTTTAATGTATTTTTAAATATATTTTTATATTAGATATTTAAATTACTTTTGATTGACAGTTACATATAATTAAATGCAATTGCAAATTTATTATCTTTTGAGTAGTGCATTGAGGATCTTTATAAACATTATTATTCTATTTTACTGAAAGTTAAGCATGATTGCTATGGTAATATATGTATATTTATCAACTAGGTAATTATTATATCATTCACAGATTATAGTTTACTTCACTGCAATTCAGGAAAAAAAGTAAAAAGTAAGGGTCAGTCTACCATTGATGGAATAAAATTTTATACCATATATAAGCTAGTCTGCATAAAGTTCTCCACAATGAATAAGTCAGTGGGTGAGTGAGAAAGTAAGCAAGACAGATTCACAAATTTAATAAGGACCCCCCTCCCCGCTTTTCGTTAGAACACAAGAATCTGCATAGAGGGGTTTCACAACTATTTTTCCAATACTCAAATAGAATACATTAAAAAGAAAGTCACCTTAACATAACACTTTTTGTATGATTTAATTAAATCAACTGATTAATTTTTTTCATTTTAAACCAGAATTTTTTCTTTTATTTTTAGTGTAGACAGAAATAAATTTGGAGAGTTCTTACTATTTCAAAGTCAATAAAGATGCTCATTGTATCAATCTCTAATTTTACTTTAGATTTAGAAATCTGCCATCATTCATTATGTCATATGTTTTCATTCTAATTCATTATCATATATATTTGCTATTATAAGCATGAAAATTATTAAATGATAAGCAATAATATTGGAGAAAGTAGTCATCTTTACTGCTTCAAGAAATTCTGGAAGTTTTCATTTTTTATTTTTTTCTGGAAGTTTTAATAACTTCTTTTCAATATGTTGTTCTGAAGAAAATTTGATAAGTTATTTCCTTAATTTATAGTCACCTCATTTTGAATAAAGACGGCTTAGCTCCTCAATTCTCAGAGTCAATGTTACGTTATAAAACCCTGAGTGTTCGCTTGCTCAGTGTTCATGGAGACAAATCCAAGATTCTACAATAGCCACAGGATTTATATGGAACTATTCTTACAGTGCATCATTTTGAACTTAATAATATTCTGTAACATAATAGAAAAAAAAAGCTAAAGTACCAGACCACTCAAGTCCATGTTTAAAATAATAAAATTCAATTTATTCTGAAAGGATAACAGTAACTCATTTCCAAATGTCATAAAGAAAGCAGCAGGCATCAGATAAGTTTATTGCTATTTGTGTGAACTGTCAGGAAAAAATGAGAATTACTCAGTTGAGCATACCAAGAGACTTATTATCACACAAATCATGAAATTCAATACAGAAAACTGGTCAGGACCACATGGAAAAATATATGTAGGTATATTTTTTTCCAGCTATCTATCTATCTATCTATCTATCTATCTATCTATCTATCTATCTATCTTTCCTCTATCTCTACATAAAAATACAGAATAAATCCAAATTTTTGCCTTTCATTAAAAACAAGTTGGGCTTTGGGAGACCGTTTATTAACTATTTTCATTATTACATTCACATGAACACACACACGTATACATAAAATCACCTATCCTTGTCAGTCATGTCAGATTAATTGTTATAACAACAGCTGTCATATTTTAATTATTTTGAACAGAATCATTGTAGATCTCCTTTGACTATTAGGTAAAAACAAACAAACAATAATTGTGCTACTAGAGGTCTTCAAAGTTTAGACTTTTATCTTTAGTTTTGTTTTTCAAAATTATTGATCATTCAACTTGAATGCATAAAGTATTTTTTTGAAAGTTGACATAAAGACAAGCCCAGAATTTAAATATGGTTAACATTGCTTAGACACCAATCATGAGCTAGATTCTTTCATTTCTAATTAAAATTTCCAAATATTAGAAAATTGAAATATAATGTCATTTAAGCAAGAACCTTGTTCTACTCTTTAAAGGAAAACATTTTACAGGAGATAATTTTCACCTTAAAGGAATTAAGTTTATTACAATAATTGATATTCTGTGATTGATAAATCAAGAATTGCTCGATGTTTTCTGTTGTAAGTTGCCTGACTCAGTTTCATCAATTTCTTTATAACTAGCTGAAGTAGTTATCCTTTGTATCTAAGACAAAACTCATGTTTTCCTTGTCTTCTAAGATAAAATAAATTTTAGCATTAACAAATATCTGAAATACTAACATGTATAAATTAAACACTCTAATAGTGTTTTTAGTAATTACTTGTGTTTTTAGTAATTATTTGTATTTTTTAGTCAAACAAAACAATTTTCCTGGCTTGGGCTAATTAAATTCCAATGAAAACACTTGCCTTCTCTTGAAAATTTAAACACTATAAATTTACTTCAAAAAATATGTAACATCATTAGGTGTACAATTACTATTCACTTCAGTTAGGATGTGTTCTGAAATAGATCTCTTAGAACTCAAATTGTGTAAAGAAAAAAGAAAAAAGAAAAAAATGAAGGTAAAAAAAGAGGAGAAAACATTATGCAAATTCATGTTTTTAGTTCTCAGATGAGTCTCACATGAGTCATATCTAAGTTGTTAATTACTCATTATTCAGTAATTTGTCATATTTTCTTTTTATAAAGCAGGGGAGCCTATGAGAATTGGAAGAATAGAAAATATTTTATTTTCTAAAATTGGGAGTGAGGTACAGCATTTATTAAACATTAGTCTGCTACCCTAAAAGCATAAATGGAAAGCTACTTTTCAGTATCCAGCATTCTCTCACGCTATTATACAACATCATTTTATAATAAAAAGCACATCTAAATTACATGAACTATTTATATATATAAATGCATTCATATTTAAAACCTCTTTAAATATACATGCATAATATGCTTATTATTACTTCCTGCATTCATGTAAATATCCTACCACTAACATGAAATGTATTCACAACTGACATCTTATATTCTTTTATATTTTTTTTCCCAATCCTAATCTCTTAGGCATTACCTGACATTGGAATTTATTCTTTTAGGTAATTTATTGTATAAATTATTATATAATTTATGGTATTCAGATTTTGGTGAATAAATATTTTAGATCTAAATTATTATTAAAATGTGGCCAACCTGACTGACATTACCTGTTCATATAAAATATGTTGGTATCTCTTTTAGAAATTGCACTTCTTTTGGAACTAACATGCTTTACTTTTCAGCTACCTTTTTTGCATGGTATCAATTATGGACTTTTGGGGGAGTATAGCATTAGTCTAGCACAATCAGTAGTAGAGCTCATGTACTACTTGCCATGAAATATCTGAAATGGTTACCCTAAGTACTTCTAAAGTTTGCATTACCTATTAAATTCTGATATTGTGTTAAAATGCCGTGCCTGTAGACAAAGTTACCTTAAGGTGTTTTTGAGTCCATTTTCTGCTGAAGTCAATTGACACAGATCTCTCATTTCTTTGGGTTTAAGTTGTATCATTTTGAGTGATTGTTCTATTTGCTGGGATGCACCTACTTTGTGGAACTCATCGCTGTTTATTGACATCATTTCCTTTTCCTTGGGTAAATTCTAAACTTAAAGCAGATGTTTTGTCACTGACCTGGTTTAATAATTTAGCTTTTCTGCTTTTTTGCTTTTTTAAGTATTTAAAGCATTTTAAAAGCCTTAATGTTGAAGGTTAACATAAATGTTTAGATCTTTAAGATATTAGCCTGAGAAAGGATGCCAACAAAATCATCATGAAAAAAATGTTCCAGATAGTCAGACTTCATGTAGCATTCTAATTTACAATGATTTCATCTTATCTTGGCAATGTTTTATGCAAAAATATTAAACAGTGACAAATTTCATTTTGAACAATTAATTTAATGAAACAATAGATTATTTGTATATTAATGCTTAATCATGATCTCTTAAAAGCATATAAAGAGAAATAACCCATTGTATAGATGCCATAGACTCCTCTTTTATGAATTTCTGTGTATTCCATCAATAATGAAATTATTAGCCAGGATTAGTAAGATGTAGCCCTTTGAAGATCACACACCTTGGTTAAATGAGACATTTGGATCTGCTTTTGTATGTGTGAGTTGAAGGTAATTATAATAAAATAAAACTGTATAGAAAATAGTAAGACCCTGTCTAAAATTTTGTACTAAACATAGGCAGTTTTTAAAATCACTGTTGAGGAGACAAGATGACAACAGGACAGGTCAGAGTGTGAGACTCTCCACAAAAGCAAGTGTACATCAAGACTCTGCATGAGTGGATGTGTGCCGGGGGGTGAGAGTCCACCTGAGGGAAGAATCCACAATTGCCCTGAGTTTGGAGCCTCCAGAGTGCAGGATTGTCTGTTGTTCTCTGACTCTTTTGAGAAGAGGAAGCAGAGAACAGCTGTTCCTCACCACCTGGTGCCTGTCAGCAACAGAAGGGTCCTGAGCTACAGGAATGGTTGAAAAGACAAGGCATGAAAATCTGGAATGAAGCCTCACTGCAGTGAGGAGATGTCGACCAGTGCCATATTCTCTGTCCTGGGACCAGCCTAAGAATTGTATTGCCCCACCCAGCTCTGTACAGTCTCCAACCTGGGGCCCAGAGAGCATTTTCTCATTGGATTCAGAGAAACAGATGCCCCTCCCCTATGCTGGAATGGTCACAGACACAGCAGATCTGAGTAGGAGACTTGACAGCAGCAGTAGCAGCAGATGAGTTGGGTGAGCCCAGATCTAATCCATCCTCCTCCCATAGTAGTTCATGAGGCATCTGACTCATGCTGAGAGTAACCCTATCAGCCTGCACTGAGAGTGGAGGGAATGGGTTGGAGACCAGAGCCACTTAATGCAACAGCGGCAGCCCAAAGGGACTGGAGTTACAGAAATGGCCACAGAATAAGTTTTTGTTTGTTTGTTTTAGCTTTTGGTTTTTTTTCTTCTCTCTTTCTGTTTTTGTTTATGTTTTCCTACTTGCTTCATTTCAATGTTCTCTTTTTAAGGTTTTCTGTTTGTGTATGGGTATGTTTGAGGGCAAGTACATCAAAAGTTTTTTTTTTTTAATTTGTTTTTTCATTTGCATGATTACCTGTATGTTTTTTTCTTCTTTGTTTGTTTCTCTGTTTATTTGCTAATTGATATGCCTGTCTGTTTTCTCTCTTCTCCTTCCCTCTCTTTACTTTCTTTCTTCTTCCCCCTTCCTTTGATCACTCTTTTCTTTTTTCTTATCTCATTTTGCTTTGGAGGGCAAACATAAACCCCCACCTCACAGACAGATTGTAAGGCAGTGAGAAGTAGGTTCCAGGCATTCCACACTCCTGTCAGCAGATACTGGGACCTGCAGATATCTTCTGAATTATAGGTCTCAAAAGCACAGCCCCCACTCCCAGTCCAGCTTCAAAATTGAACAAAACCAGAGGACCTACATATGGAAGAATTGGAGACTGAGCATAAAGAATCAAAAGCTATCTCCCATCACTGAACAATAGAATTGAAAAAGAGGTTTAAAAAAAAAAGTGGAGGTAGGGGAAAGGAAGGAAAACCTACATAAATGAAGAAAAACCAAAGGAAGTATATGGGTCCCATAGAGACTCCTGGGAAGTTTGGAATACAAACAATGAAGATCCGCCAGTGTGACTGATTTCATATTATAAACCCAGAAGTCAAGATATTAATAGATGTAATTCCGGCTACTTGGAAGGCTGAGGCGGAAGGATCGCCAGAGCCCAGCAAGTGAGGCTTCGGTGGCTGGGAGTGGCCACTGCACTCCAGTCTGGGCGACTGAATGGGACTCCAACTCAAAAAAAAAAAAAAAAAAAGATATTAATAGAGAGAATAAATAGAAATGAGGAGACAAGAGGAGAGAATTAAGGAGTTGAACACAGATAACAGCAATAAAGAATAGTGAATGAAATGAATAACAAACTGATAAGCATGGAAAGCTGTATTTACCAAGCTTTAGAAAGAAACTCAGAACTTGAGATAAAAATGTGGAAGTAACCCAGACTGTTTGAAAGACAGAACAAAGTCTCCAAGAAATGAGAGATTGTATCAAGAGGCCAAACCTTAAATTAGTTTGAATCCCTGAGGCAAATAGAGAGACAGAGATCACCCTAGAATAAACATTTCATGAAATTATCGAGGAAAACTTCCCACATCAAAGACATGACTATTCAAACACAACAACCATAGAATATACATTCTACTCATCATCACGTACAACATACTCTAAGATCAATAACATTCTCAGCCATAAATAAAGCATAAATAAATTTCATAAGATTGAAGTACAGTCATGTACCTTCTCAGACAAAAATGGAATAAAAATGATTTTCAACACAAACAAAGATCCTCCCCAAACCCACAAAGACATGGTCAGTTAACAATATGATACTGAACAACTCCTGGATCAGCACACACATGAAAACAGAAATTAAAAGATTCTTGGAAATAAATGAAAATGAAAAAATATCTTACCAAAATCTCTGGGATGCCATGAAAATTATACTGAGGGGAATTCATATCTCTATGAACACATATGAAGACAATGTAAAGATCACAAGCTAACAGCCTTATACATTACCTGAAGAAACTGGAAAAGCAAGATCATCAAAGCCCTAACTTCAGCAGAATAATCCAGGTCACCAATATAAAAGCCCAAATTTGGGACATAGAAGAAGAAAATATATACTACAAAAAATGAATGAAACAAAATGGTAGTTCTTTAAAAGAATAAATAATATAGACAGATTCCTAGCTAGACTGACCAAGAAAAAGAGAGAAAAAGCTCTAATAAACACATTCAGATATACAAAAGATCAAGTCACAACTGACCCCAAAGAAATACAAAAGATTATCAGAGATTACTATGTATACTTATATGGAAACAAATGTGAAATTCAAAGGAAATGGAGGACTTTCTGACATCACAAACCTCCCCAGATTAAAACAAGAGGAATTTGAGACCCTAAATAGGCCAGTAGACCCAGGAAATCGACTACGACACAAGTAAACTACCTACAAAAAATAGCCCTAGAACAGATGGCTTTCCAGCAGAATTCTACAAACATACAAGGAGGAGCTGATACCAATGCTATTTAAAGTATTTCAGGCAATCAAGAAAGATGGAACGCTCCCCGAATCATTTTATGAAACTAACATTACATTGATACCCAAACTGGGTAAAGATCCAACGAAGAAAGAGAACTACAGGCCAATATCCTTGGTGAACATAGATGATAAATTCTCAACAAGATTCTAGCAAGCCAGATCCAACAACACATCCAAAATCATCCAAGTTGGTTTCATTCCGAGGATGTAGGTCTGGTTCCACATCCACAAGATCATAAATGTAATTCAGTAAATCAACATATGTAAAAACAGAAACCACTTGATTATATCATAGATGCAGAAAAAGCTTTTGATAAAATCCAGCACCCATACTTGGTAAAAACCCTCAAATATCTAGGCATAGACTGAACATACATCAAAATAGTAAGAGCCATATATGAGAAGTCCACAGCCAACATACTGCTAAACAGACATAAATTGGAATCATTTCCCCTAAAATGCTGAAAAAGACAAGAATGCCTACTCTGAGCCATCCTGTTCAACATAATATTGGAAGTTCTAGCTAAAGCAATCAAAAAAAAGAAACAAATCAGTGGTATCCAAATAGGAAAATAGGATATTAAATCATCTCTCTCTGCAGACAACATGATTATATACCTTGAAAATTCAAGAGAACCTGTCAAAACCCCCTTGCACTCATAAAGGACCAAGGCAAAGTCTCAGGGTAAAAAATAAATGTGCAAAAGACAGTCTCATTCCTATATGCCAACAATAAACAAACAAATTCAAATAAAAAGCACAATTCCATTCACAATGGCCACAGAAAATAAATAAACACATAACTTGACAACTTTTTCATCAGAGAAGTAAAAGACATTTACAACAAAAACTAGAAAACACTACTCAAAGAAATTAAAGATGACTCAAACAAATGGAAAAATATTCCATGCTCATGGATTAGAAGAAAAACATTGTCACAATATCCATCCTATCCCAGGCAATCTGCAGATTTACCACATTACTCATTAAATTACCAGCAGCATTCTTCTCAGACTTGGAAACTGCAATACAGGAATTTATATGTTAGCTTAAATGACCACAAATAGCCAAAACAATCCCCAGGGGAAAAAAAAAAAGCAGGATGTATTACACTCCCAGACTTTATATTTCATTATAAAGCTACAATAATCAAAACAGCCTAGTATTAGAACAAGAGCAGGCATATAGACCAATGGAGACCAAAGAAACAGGATAGAGATTCTGGAAGCAAAATTTCAATTACTCAACTAATTCATCTTTGACATTACCTTTACCATCAACCACTGGGGAGAGGAGAACCTATTCAGTAAATGATGCTGGGAAAACTGGCTGACCACATGCAGATGATTTAAAACAAGACCCATACTTATCACCATACACAAAAATCAACTCTAAGTGCATCAAAGACCTAAATGTAAAACCTCACACTATAAGAACCTTAGAAAATGCAGGAAACACCCTTATGGAAATTGGATCTGGCAACTAATTCCTGATTAAAACCCCAAGTGCCTATACCAATGTGAGATCTCATCAGACTGAAAAGCTTCTGCAAAGCCAAAGAAACCATCAAGAGAGTAGAGATACAACCCACAGACTGTGAAAAAAAATACTTGCCAACTGTATATCTGACAAAGTTCTAACATCTAGGATCCACAAGGAACTCAAATGGGCTGAAAAGAAAAAAATGAACAGCCCTATTACAAAACAGGCAAAAGATATGAATAGATACTTCTCAAAAGAAAACATACAAGCAGCCAACTGATACATGAAAAAAAAGGCTCAGCCTCATTAGTCCTCAAAGAAATGCGAATTCAAAGCACACTGAGATATCACCTAACTCCAGTCGGGATGGCCATCACCAATAACTCAAAAAACAACAGAAGCTGGAGAGGATGCAGGGAAAAGGGAACACTTCTACACTGTTGGTGGTTGTGAAAACTAGTACAACCTCTGTGGAAAAGTTTGTTGATTCCAAAAAATCTAAAAAAATCAATTCCATACGACCTCGCAATCCCCCTATTAGAAACTCTAATCAGTCTATGAAAAAATAACCGGGCAACCCCTTGGTATCCTCTCCCACTGGGGAAGATTTTCTGTCCTCTCAATAAGCCTGTTTAAAAAAAAAAAAAATTATACCTGCACACGCATGTTTATTGCAGCACCATTCACAATAGCAAAAACATGGAATCAACCGTAATTTCTATAGAAAGAGGACTGGATAAAAAAATGTACATATACACAATGGACTATTACACAGTCATAAAGAAGGACTAAATTATGAACTTCACAGCAACTTGGATGGACTTAGAGTCTATAATACTAAATGGTCTATCACAGAAACAAGGAAGTGAGTACCACATGTTCTCACTCATAAATGGACCTTGAACAATTATCTCAATATTAGAAGAAAGGGATTGGCAGTAATGGGAAAATGCCACAGGGGTGGGATTGGCAGTACTGGGAAACTGTAGGGGAGGAAAAGACACACCTCAACAACAAGGGTACCTCATAATAAACATTTGTACACCTAAACCTGTATTGTACCCTATACCTTAAGAACAAAATTAAGAAATTAAAAACTTAAAAAAATAAAATCACTGTTATTTGCATAATTAGCATTTTTATGGACAAAAGTAATAATGTCACTCATAGCTTCCATGAAGACTACTTGAAAATGTGCTCACCATCATATCTTTGGAGTATGCATTTAAAACTAGCAAAACTCTCAATTTCTTTTTCATTGTTGGGATACTAAGCTGCATTATCAGACCAGCAATAAATAGAATATTCTGTCTGGGAGTATAAGGCTGGGGAGATTGTAAGGAAAAAAAAAATCAATGCGACAAAATGCTCTGTTCCTCTCATGAGAAATAAACAAATATACATCATTTTTAATTATCAAAGGTATATAATCTAGTTTTTGCATCATTAATTTTATTAAAATATTCCTTGAATAAATGAATTACAGCTTAATATGTGTATACTCAGACAACAATGTCTAGAATTTCCAATTCTAGCAAAGGACAATTTTTTTAAAACTTTATTTCTGTAAAATGAAATATTTTTTTTCAGTTGGAAGGAAGCCTAATGCTGCAGTATAGATAGATAGATAGATATTACTATATATACATTACTATATATCTGAGAGCAAACTTTTAACATTAACTGTATGTCATTATAGCTATTTTACTTTGAACATTAATTAAATTTATTATTGATAATAATAATAAAATTATTAAGGTTTATATAGACTTTAAGAACTTTAAATTCAGAATGATGCTTATTTTGGGGTGGGATGGAAAAAGGGAATGTAATTATGGCATTATATATGAGAAAATAAAACTCTCATGGTAATATTTTATTTCTTAAGATGAATTTTGGTTATGGAAAGATTTATAACATTATTTTATTTTTACTTTAGTATGTCAAACATATTTATTTTTTATGAAAAAATGTTGGAGAAGCCTTCATATTTGAGGTAAAAAACAGTGAATTTAATGATGAATAAATTAATAATGTGGAGAATGAATTGGACAGGTTTTGTAATACAGTGGAGAAAAAACATTAAGAAAATACGAGCAGAAAAGTGAGAGAAATGAAACAATGAATAAATGCAAAAATATGTAGAAAGAACTTTCTGAGAAATTGTTGGAGTAGGAAGCACCAGAAATGGAGCTTCTCCTGGACACCAATTGTAATATTGCAAGTATATCAGGCAGAAAGTGTGTAATATAACTATTTTGGAGATTTGGAGTCATTTGAAGGCTTGTGACTTTTAGAGAGAGGCTTGGGTGGTAAATTGAAATTAATTTTATTCAGTTTTAACTGCTGGCACAGTAGCAGTTATCCATTCTCCACCTCTCAGCTCCAACAGAGGAAGTTCTGCATGTGTTCCCAGAGCAAATTACACATAGCTGCAGAAGACAGGATAGGGAAAGAGAATCCTATCTTTCAAACATTAAGGATCTTTGCTTTAATTATTTATTGCTGTTTTTTTTATCACAGAGGTTCAGACAGAGGCAGGTAGTTATTGTTGCACCTCACCTCATCTTGACAAGCCTCTTCTCTTAAGGTTGAAGTGATTTTTAGGACATTTAAAGCTGTAACACCTATTTCATCTTCTGTCTTCTCTTTTTGGAATCTAGACAATAAAGACAAGGATATTATTGTTTATATGGAAATTTTAAAAGTCATCACACATGCCCAAGGAAAGATACAAACTCTGAAGCAAAATGAAGAGCTTTAGGTAAACACTCAGGCTAATCCCTGGCACAGAGATAGTCTACCATATCAAAAATACAAACTCAAACAAACTAAAGACTCAATAAACCCTGGGGGAAAGGGAAATCTAATTTCCAGAGTTTCCACATTATTAAATTCAAATCTTCATTGTTCACAAAATAAGATCCACTAGTACAAAAAAGGAAAACCAGCAAAGTATTGCTCATTTAAAGGGAAAATTGGAAAAAAAGAACCAATAAAAAATGTAGACATTTTGCAGATCTCCTAGATAAAGAATTTAAAACAACTTTCTTAAAAATAATTTTAAAAACTAAAAAGACTTGACTAAAGGCCAGAAATTGATGTATAGACAAAATAAAAATAGGGCAAAGAAATAGAAAATCTAAAAAGAAGCATAAAAAGATTTTTGAAGCTAAAGATTGCCATAATTGGAATTATTTTTAAAATTGCTAATAAGATTTAAAGATTGAATTTTATTTTATTTTTTTTTTTGAGTTGGAGTCTCACTCTGTCACCAAGACTGGAGTGCAGTGGCACCTTTCTGGCCACCACAGCCTCGACCTGCTGGGCTCCCACAGCCTTCCTTCTGCCTCAGCCTTCCAAGTAGCCGGAACTACAGGCACTCACTACCACGCTCAGCTAATTTTTGATTTATTGTAGAGCTGAGGACTCACCAAAGTGCCCAGGTGGGTCTCAAACCCGCGGGCTCAGGCAGTCCACTCACCTCGGCTTCCCAAAGTGTTGGGTTTACAGGCTGAGCCACAGAACTTGGCCCTAAAGACTAATTTAAGCAGACCAATAATAATAATAATAATTAACGAACTTGAAGATAAGACAATAGAAACTATTTAGTCTGAAGTACAGAGAGAAAAATAAAGAAAAATGCCAATAAACTGAATAGAACCTAAAGGACCCATGAGCTAGCATGAGCATAGCAAATTGTACACTGTGGAAATCCCAAAAGGAAGACAGAGACAGAAGACAACTCAGAGATTATATGAAGAAATAATAGTCAAGAACTTCTCAATGATTAAAAAATAAGAATATAAACATAAAGAAGCTAAACAAGTTGCAAATAGGATGCACTCAGTTTTGTCTATTCTGAGACATATTGCAATCAAATTTGAAAGCCAAAAATAAACACATAAATTTGGAAAAAGAAATCAATGCAAGAAATAAATGAAAGGACAAACAAATTATCAGACATACAGAAATAAATAGCAAAATAACAGAAGTAAAGCCCCCTTTATAAGTCATTAACTTTATCTGCAGATAGAATAAACTCTTCAATCAAAAAGCAATGATTGAAAAATGGATTTTTGAAAAAATATGCAACTATATGCTGTCTACAATAGATTCACTTTGTATTCAAAGATACAAATAATTTAATGGACAATAATATTTTATGCAAATAGCAATCAAAGACAGCAGGGGCAGCTATACAAATTTCAGACAGAATAAACTTTACATTTTTAAAATGACAAGAAACCTAAAATTAATTATATATTTAAAAAACTTTAATATAGCAAAAAACAAACATTTACATACCTAGTAATGGATCACCAAATATTTGAGGCAAAAAATGATTAACTAGGAAGACAAAATTTCAATACCCTACTCCTAATAATTAACAGAACAATTAGAAAGAGGATAACTAAGAACAGAGAGTGGGAACAACACTTTAAACCAGTTAGATCTACCTGACATGTACAGAACATTTTACCAACAGCAACAGAATACATATTTGTCTCAAGTGTACACGGGGCATTTTTTAGGCTAGATCATATGTTAGGTCACAAATGAAGTCTTAATAGATTTAAAAATTTAAATATCATACAAAGTGTCTTGTCTAATCGCAACGGATTGAAGGAAAGAATCAATACAGAAAGAAAATTGAAAAATTAATAAATTTATGAGACATAAGCAGCATATCCTTAAACACTTAATGAATCAAACACACATCACAAGGGAAACAAGAAAATATTTAGGGGCAAATAAAAATAAAAACAACACATCAAAAATTGTGAGACATAGCAAAAGAAGAGTTATCAGGAAAATTTATAGTTGCAAATGCTTGCATTAACAAAATAGAAAGACCTCAAACCATTGCTAATTTAAAAAACTAGAAAAATAAGAACAAACTAACAGAAGGAAGAAAATAGCAAAGATAGAGTAGAAATTAAAGAAGTAGAGAGTAAGAAAGAGAGAACATTGACAAAACCAACATTTGTTCTTCAAAACGATTTTTAAAAATTGAAAAACTTGTAACTAGATACACCAATCAAAAAGAGAGAAGACTGATACTGCAAACTT
This sequence comes from Carlito syrichta, assembly GCF_000164805.1. Taxonomy (NCBI): domain Eukaryota; kingdom Metazoa; phylum Chordata; class Mammalia; order Primates; family Tarsiidae; genus Carlito; species Carlito syrichta. The sequence goes on from NW_007260334.1 coordinate 460,317, forward strand.
AGAAATAATAGAGGAAATATAAATTGCCAATTCTACAGAAATAAAAGGACTGTGGAATTACTATGAGTACTTGTGTGTCAACAAAGGGATAGCCTAGATGAAATGGGAAATGTCCTAAAAACACAAAATCTACCAAAACTTGGCCATGAACGAATAGAAAATCTGAATATACTTTGAATTGGTAAACAGACTGAATCTATACTCAAAGATTTCAGAGCTCTGAATCTGTGGTATAGATTTGGTAGTGAATTCTACCAAATATTTAATGAAAAACTAATACCAATACTTCCAAATTTTTCTCAAAAATTGAAGCGAAGGGCACACTTTCTAACTGATTTTATGAGACCAATATTACCCTGATTGCAAAGCCACAGCCACTCTAAAATATAAAACCACAGATCAATATCTCTTACAAAGAATAATACCAAAACTTTAACAAAATGCTAGCAAACTGAATTCAGCAGCATATTATACACTAATATCACATAAAATTTATTCCTGAAATAAAATGATAGTATAATATAGGAAAATCAATTGTTGCAATACACCTACTGACACAATGAAGGAAAAATGAAACACATGATCAATTAATGCAGAAAAGCATTTGATAAAATTCAACATCATTTCATGACAAAACAGCACAGCAAACTAGGAATAGAAGGAAAGTACCTCAACATAATAAAAGCCATATGTGAAAAACACATAGCATCATAGTGAATGGTGAAGCGCTAAAAGATTTCCCTATAAAATCAAGAACAAGACAAGGATGTCCACTTTAATCATTTCTATTCAACATAGGACTGGAAGTCTTAGCCAGAGCAAGTAGGCAACAAAAAGAAAGTAAAAGCATCCAAGTCAGAAAGAAGAAGCAAAATAATTTATATTTACAGATGAATTGATCTATTATGTAGAAAACTCTAAAATCACAAACATGCACACACACACACACACACACACACACAGACAATGATAGAACAAATAAACAATTCAGCCAGGTAGCAAGAAAGAGAGCATACAAAAAGTCAATTGCATTTTATGAATAATTACACAAGAAAATTAACAAACAATTCCACTTAAACAGCTTCAAAAATACTAGAAGAATAAAAACTACTAAACACTTCTAGAACAAATTAAATAGCACAAATAAATAGAAATATATTGCATATCCATGTATAAAAAGACTTCATATTGATAAAATGTAAATACTACCCAAAGCAATGTATAGATTTCATGCAACTCCTGTCAAAATCCTAATGATCCACACTAAAATTCATATAGAATCTCAATGGAATAAACAAAGCAAAATAAACAATAAAAAAAGACTGGAGGATTTACATTTCCTCATGTAGCAAGATACAGAGTCAGTATGCAAAATTCTTATATGATAAACACTACAAACTTAAAATCCTACCGAAATTAAAATAGTATGGTACTTGCGTAAATACACATAGACCAATGAAGCAAATATAAAGTTTTGTAATGAATCCTGACCTATATTACTAAGAATTTCTAAGAATTGTCAAGTTCATTACATGATAAAAAAGACAGGCTTTTCAACAAATGGAGCTGGGAAGATTTTATCCCCACATGTGAAAGAATAAAGTTGGACTCTTACCTAACATCAAATACAAACATTAACTCAAAAAGGACCCATGACTTGTGTGCTGCTGGTGAGATGTTAAATTGTACAGCTACTCTGGAAAACCATATAGTGGTTCTCAAAAAATTAAAAATAAAATTATCATATTATTCAGCAATTCCACTTGTGAATATACATTCAAATAATTGAAAACAGAATCTCAAAAAGATAGCTATATATCCATGTTTATGTCATCAATATTCACAATATCTAAACTATGGAAGTAACCCAAGTCCATGGATGGATGGATGGATAAGCAAAATGTGATATGTCAGTATAATAGAATATTATTCAGCCTTAAAGAGGAAGACATTACTGATACATATTACAACATTACAAAAAGACTGTGGTTCTATTTTGATGATTTACTTAGAGTAGTCAAAAATCATAACTATAGAAAGTAGAACAATAGTTGCCAGGGCCTGGCAGAAGGGGAGAACAGGGAGTTATTATTCAATAAGTAGAATCTTAGTTTTGAAAAATGAAAAAAGCTCTGTGGATGTTAGTGATGATTAAACAAAGGAGTGTACTTAATAGCACTGAACTGAACAGGTAAAAATGGTTAATGTGGTAAAACATATGTTGAACACATTTTACAACAATAAAAAATTGAAAACATAAGAAGAGGAGAAAGAAGTGGGAAAAGGTGGAAGGTTATGAAGTGAGCGCAGGTTACAGAAAAGTAAGAGAAGATGGGAGAGAGAAAGAGAGAGAGAGAGAGAGAGAGAGAAATAGAAATTTTTTTTCTGAACTCAAAAGATATTCTAATATGAGCTCTAAATAGGTCATTAATTATAAATAAATTTTGACATCATAACAAATATTTTCTTGGGTGACTTTAAACAGAAAAAAAAATTAAGAACAGAAGTATACAAACTAAAATGTTTATAAGGATATCAGTAAATTTTTAAAAAGTGGTATACAGCCCATAATTTTATATTCCACCTTACAGTTTGTTTGAAAGCAATATAAAGTTATTCTGAGATTCCAAAATTTGCAAAGTATATTTAAAAATATTCTTCCAAGCAGGGCTCGGTGGCTCAGCCTGTAAACCCGCGCCTTTGGGAGGCTGAGGTGAGTGGATTGCCTGAGCCCGCGGGTTCGAGACCCGCCTGGGCAGCGAGACCTCATCTCTACAATAAATCAAAAAATCAGCCGGGCGTGGTAGCACATGCCTGTAATTCCGGCTACTCGGAAGGCTGAGGTGGAAGGATCACCGGAGCCCAGCAGGCAAGGCTGCGGTGACTGGGAGGGGCCACTGCACTCCAGTCTGGGCGACTGAGTGAGACTCCGACTTAAAAAATATATATATATGTATACATATATATATGTATATATATATATATTCTTCCAGAATACCTATATGAAAGAGGATAGATACACACATACACACACATAAAACCAGTGATCAGGAATTTATTGTCTAAACAATTTTATAAACATTTTAATAATTTAATGTATAAGTGATTGTTGAAGAATTTTGAGAAGTGGAATTGAAGCCAGAATATTAAGACATAAACAAATATACTGAAGGGAATTTGAAAGTTAAATAGCATGTACTAGTATTTCCAGAAAAGATAAAAAGGTCGATTGAAAAATCACATGACGGATCTTGCTATCTAGGTTAAGAAGTTTGGACTCTATACCACAAATAGCTCACAGAATACCTAGTGGGTTTGTTCTGGAAGAGAATAAACATATGCAAAATAGTCTAAATGGGACTGCAGTAGAAAGAAATGAGAACTAGGTTATGCAAGACGACGAAAGTAATGACAGAAATATAGCGATGAAAACAAAAGGCAGTACAGTTTGTTTCTCACTTTAAAACACATGCTTACAGACCTACACACAGTCAAATCATATTTTCAAGAAATTACCCCATCCAATTATTTATTCTAAATATCTAATTTAGATGTAAGTGTAATTATGTTTTTATTCTGTATGTTTTTTTGAGGTAGTGAAAAATGTGTAAAAAATAAAAAAGACATTTGTTTAAAACCAAGTGTCATCACTGAGAAAATATATGGCAGAACTAATTGGAAAAAGAGTTAAGAGAGAAAACATCATAGGAAGTGACCTACACGAATACATGGTAGCTTCATGAGCACTAATATGGGGATATGCCAGCACTCAGGGTAGGAGTAAAACTCTGGTAATAAGACCTATTGATTGAATGAGATCTGAGTTTGAGGCACAGTGAACATTTAGAGATGTCTTTCACTAGAGCTTTGTTTTAATTGCTTACAAATCATGATTCAAAATCATAAGGTAACAGCAAAGGGAAACTGTTGATAAATTAAAACAAAAAATATAGGCATGCAATTAATTCTCAAATTATAATAATTATAGGGACAATTTCAATATAAAAGTAACTTATTTTTAGGTTTTAAAAATATGGTTCAAGAAAATATAAATTTCAGAAACAACTGCTATTATATCTCAATAAGAGAGAAAAACATAGTACTTGCTATTTCTTCCTGGCAGCAAACTAAGTGGATACTTAATTCACTTAATCAAATTTTTCATCCATGAACATGATTTTATGGTAGAGAATATGAGTTCTTAAAGATCCTTGCAATATTTCATTGCACATTTCTATTTAATACAAATATCGTGAAGGAAATGTGTTAATGAGCTTCCTTAAGTTGCTATAAATAAATGAATCAAAGAGGTTTATTCATCTGTTGTGCTTACTTTATGAAGAAATATTTTGGAGCTAAAGCCAATTAAATTTTCAGTAGCTTATCACAGAAATTATATGAAGCAGCAGGCCAGTCTGTAATGACTTTGCTCAGGGAGTGCTTAGAATATTTCCAACAGAGTTCTATTACCTGGATTACTATCACTGTGAACCAGGGAAAAAATTTTTTTGAGGACTTAATTGTTTATTCGCTCAATTACATTAATATTTTATTTTTTATTCTACTTATTTATGACATACTAACTTCAAAAATATATTCTGTGTTGAAAATGCTAAGTGATAAAGCAGGGATATTTAATAATTTTTCTTTACAAAAGCAAGTAAGATTAAGGGCCAACCTTTTCTAAACAGATGTGTTCTGCTTCTACGTATTTCTCAACCATAACAGTGTTCACAGTTAACAATCAAGTGATTGCTTTTGTTTTTTATAGCTATAGGTAGCATAAGATAAAACTCTTATGTAATTCCATCATAAATCAAAAACTGTCAGCAAACAAATGTACCCCATGTAAGCATTTACCATGCTGATGAAGAGTACTTCTCTCTCATGCACCCTGGAACGTGGCATAGTTTGGAGAATGTCTAGTTTTCCGTTGATTTATCTGTGAACTTGAGCAAATGGGAAAAATAATTGAAAGAAAAAGTGAACCATTCTAGAAGAGTGTCAAATACATGCATGTGCATTCTAATTCCTCACTGTGAAGAAGTGGAAGATAAGAAAAACAAGTAGAACATGACTCTTTTGCCTACATGGTAGCACATAGACACGATCCAAGTTCTTTGATTTGTTTTTTCTTGCATTGTTATTAAATTTATCATATCCTCACATTATGCACACTTTTCTCGGGGAAAAAACCTATTAATTGGATGCAGTAACAGAAGAAAACAGTATGTTACTGTCAGTTTTTCCTTTATAATGTGATATAAGCCTTTCCTGTATTGGAGTAATGCTGTAACGTATAAAAAAGTTTTGGTGTAAATACATCTGTGATATTATGGATAATTTTATTTATGGAAAGCAAAACATGAATATGTGGTCATGATTTAGATTTCTAGCACTGAAAAAACTATATTTAGGTTATAGAAAGTAATGGAAGCACAATATTTTTGAGAATAGGCTTTTAAAGTGATTTTAAATAACCTCAGACTTAATTCCTTCCTTATTTGTTAAGCTACCAAAGATGGGTCAATTCATATTTTCACAAAGTGAATCCATATTAATATTATCCAAGTCTTGTAATTAAGATGTATTTGCAATTTTTAAAATCTTATTTCAATTTGGAAAACCATGGGGAAAAATAAAAACATGCCATATAATACACACACATACATATAAATCTTATTTACTCTTATTTACTTTGCCGCAGTCTGTCCTAATAGATAAGAAAATAGCTTATGTAACTTGTAGATTTAAAATGTAGAATTAGAAAGAAAAATACAAAGGCCAAAAGCTTAGTGGAGACACTGGTAAGGAGACTACTTATCTGAGATTTGTCATACTTTATTTTGTGGAAAAAAGAATGAGAGGTTAATTAGAGAATTTATTCAAAGAGGTAGAACTAAAACAAAGAGAAAGAAGAAATAATTGTTATACATATTAAGCAATCTTAGCACTTCTGTTTCCAGAAAAACAGTTTTTCTTTGTAGAAGTTATTTCTGACTTTCTCCACAGATATTTCTTCTAAAATATTTTTATTGAAATATTAAATTCTGCAACAACAACAGAAAAACACTACCATATAAAACATGGTTTATTATTTATGTCCAGATTTTGGATTTTAAAATAATATACATTAAATGAATGAGAGAGAGAAGAAAGCAAGAAAAAAAAGAAACCATCACACCTATGAGAATGTGATTTGTAGTAACTTTAAGAGCTAAATACATATCATAAAACTATTTTATGAATCTAAGCTGTGTTTTAATCTCTAAAGTCAAATAAATTATTGTACAAATTTTCTATTATTTTTGTAAACTCAGACTCCATTTAACTTGGGTTGTGGATTTACCACGATCAGCCATACCATCAGTAATTCGATAATTTCAACAAATTACAAGGGGATGGGACACAACCAGTTCAATTTTTAACAATGTCTAGGCACACAGACTGAATATCATACTGCAGTAAATTTATAATCTCCATGTGGCCTTATAAGAATCTAATGTACAATTCCTCCCTGGCTAAGTAACAGGGTTTTGATGTTAGAAAGAGTAGAATTGGAACAGAGAAATACTCAAACATCTCAAGGACACTAAGACTTTTTAGTGAGGTGTACTGGATTATGTCTAACTATTCTTACTCTCTCTCTCTCTCTCTCTCTCTCTCTCTCTCTCTCTCTCTCTCGCCTTTGCTTGTTTTATAGAGATTGAAAGGGTAAGGGCAGAGTCTGAACGTGATGATGACTATTTAAGTGAAAAATAAAAACAAAATTTTATGTATTTAGTAATATATATATATTTTTACAATTGTGGTATTTCTCCACATTAGTGAACATACTTACTCAGTGTTCATATTTATTTGCTTGCAATGTCACCTACTCAAAATTATTGATTCTGAGTCCAAATGGGTTACAGCTGCCTCATATGAATTCATTGGCTTGTACAGTTTGAAGATATGTGTGCATGGGGCAGGGTTATTTGATTGAGTTCAGGATTCAGGAATTTGCCTTAGACCTTACTAGGAAAATATTATACATTTTTTATAAAATTTATGCCAAACAACATATGAGAAGGAACCCAAAAAACCCTGAAATTATTTTTTGGAGGGCAGTCCCTTTGTAATATACTTGGAATTTATTCCTCCAGATCAAGCAGTCAACCAAAGCTTTTACCTGGTAATTCTGAGAAGGCTTCATTGTGAATTGCATTTTAAAAAATCCTGCATTGTGGCAAACAAGTGACTATTTCCTCCATCATGGCGATGCACTTGTCCACACTGCACTCAAAATTCAGCAGTTTATGACCCAAAACAGCATCATCCCCATGCCCCACTTTTCCTAGTCACCCAGTCTCACCTCTGGCAGCTTTTTGTTGTTGTTGTTGTTGTTGTTGTTGTTGTTCTTTGGCTTCCTTGCATGCAAAAAGTCCTCAAAGGGAAATATTTTGCTGATTTGGATGAGGTAAAACAAAAAATGACAGAAGCACTAAAAGTCATCAAAATCTACAAGTTCAAAAACCTGTTTTCAGCAGTGAAGAAAGTGTATTTTATCCAACGAAGAGTACTTGGAAGGTGACTGAAGGTTAAACATGTAAGAATAAATACACAATTTTGTTCTAAATAATTTATGGGTTTTTTTGGTTCCCACTATATATATACACACACAGATATATATATATACACACACACACACACTCACTTCATGGAATTGAAAAACAAGCCACAATATCTCAATTTAATTGTTGCTAAGTGCCAGTCAATCAGCTTACTGATAGGCCCATACCTCTAACTGATTGGTAATCAGTATTAACCGCTGAGTTCAGCTAGGGCTGAATTGTGTACACACACACACACACACACACACACACACACACACACACGTGTATATGTGTGTATGTATATGTATATGTGTATATATATATATGTATGTATGTGTATATATATATTTAACCTGTTAAATCAAATAAGTCAAAATTGTGCAACGTAGAATAACTTACTTAAGATTCAATTTTGAAAATTTAGTGATTTTTTTCAAATATTTTGTTTAAAAAGTTATAGCTCAATTGCAAAGTAAGTTTCTATTTATTATTGAGAATTTGGACTTGTACCAAGAAAAAGATTTCAATATCAAATAGCAAAATGACACCTTACGTCAGGCTACTGTAAGGCCGGAGGTACTAGAGGGCAGGTCGGGCCTCAACAAGATGGCTTCAACCCAGACCAGGAGAACAATGGGCAAGACTGAATCAGCAAAAATGAGTGACTAGAACTAAGACTCCAGCCGCAAAGCCAGCCAGTACCTGTTAGCAACTCTAGTAATCCCGTTCAGCCAATTGCCAGCAGATGTGACAACTGTCCCAACCAGTGATTGCTCTCCCTGACCCCCTCACAGCTTTCTCAGTGTGCCCTTTATAAACCCATCACCCATTTTGCTGGGCACGACTTCTCCAGTCCACAGCTACATGGACCAGTGAACCTCACCCGGGACTGTGCTATTAAATTTTTCTTGGTTCCTTTGTTGCTGTTTCGCCTGGTCTGGTTTCGTTTACCTTACATTTGGTGCCGAAACCCAGGAGGACAGTGCGGGGCCCCAGCGGGCTCCACCCTCCTCTCCCAATCCGGAACCTCTCTCGGGAACAGGACCTGGCCCCAGGACCTCAGACAACGCGTTCCTCACTTTCTCTGACTTCTCCTCCTACCCTCCAGGGTGCCCAGTCCAAAATCGCAGCTGTGTCTGGGCTCACCCCTCCAGCATGGTGCCTTTGACTCTGGTGTAGTGGAGACGTCCCTATCGCCGGATCACCAACCCTATAAAGGAAGCAGATCTTCCTTTCCGTCCCTATTCTGAGTGGAACTGGGATGCTGGACTCTCTTGTTTAGGGACCCGGGAACAGAGGTTGCGGCCATGGGAAACCAGCCTTCTAAAACTGAGGCTCAGATCCCCTTGCAGTGTCTCATATCTAATCTGGCTACTCTGGGGTTGTCCAAGGATATCTGTAAATGGAAACTGATCTTCCTTTCCTCCCAGACCTGGCCCCATTATCCTCTGGACAATCAGTCTCGCTGGCCCCCCGAGGGAACTTTCAATTTTGACCTCCTCACTGATCTCAGTAATTATTGTCACTGGACTGGGAAATGGTCCGAGGTCCACTATATCCAGGCCTTTTGGACATTGCACTCCCCCAGACCTCTGCGTCAAATGTTCCTCAGCCCAGGTCCTCCTGGCCAAATCCCCTGATAGGGGCTATCAGCCTCTCCCTGCGTCGGAATCTTCGGAGGACCTTGGCCTTCCCCCTCCAGCTCCTACTCCTCCTTCTCCTCCCCTCCCGTCTGCCTCTTCTCAAATGTCTGCACTTTCCCAACCCCTCCTGATCCGACCTCCTGTGCCCAGACCTCCTCCACCCAGGACCCTCCGGAATCTGCTCCTGCCTTACCTCCCGTCCCGCCTCTCCTATATGCTACTCTTCCTCCCATCCTGCCATCTCTAATTCCTTTGTCCTCAGCTCCAGTTGTTCTGGGCTCCCCTCCCGCATCCACTTCTATCCCTACTACCATGAAGGCACTGCCTCCCTCCTCCGGTCCTGTTGATGTCACACCTGACTCCTCTGTTTCTGGCTCTGCCCCAGCCACCCACAAGCTGTACCCTCCTCTTCCGTTGTCACCGCCATCTTGCCCTCCTTCCACCTCATTCCCTACTCTCACCCCGCTGCCATCTTACAATCCTACACTACCCTTTAAATGGACCAGCCCTCTGGTTACCAGGTCCCAGGCCCAGTTACTGGCCCTTCTCTGGGAGGTGGCAGGTGCTGAGGGACTGGTTCGAGTATATGTTTCCTTCTCCCTGGGGAACCTGTCCCAGATTGAAAAGTGCCTAGGCTCCTACTCTGCCAACCTGACTGCCTACAACAAAGAGTTTTGATACCTCAATCAGGCATACGAGCTCACGTGGCATGACCTCCACATGATTTTAACCTCCACCCTCACTCCCGAGGGCCGCGATCGTGTCACCTCAGCAGCTTGGGACTACACTAATCAGGTACATAACTCCAACCATTCTTTGCTGGTCGGGGCCACAGCGGTGCCTGCCGAGGACCCACGGTGAAACTATCAGGATGGTGCCACAGGTAGGACTAGAAGGGATCAGATGGTCCGCTGCCTTATTGCAGGGATGGAAAAGGCAGCTCAAAAAGTCGTTAACTATGACAAACTGATGGAGATCACACAGGAGCCTAACGAAAACCCAGTCTCTTAATTGTTTAACAGAGGCTCTTAACCTTCACACTCGCTTGGACCCTTCCTCACCACCAGGGTCCACAGTCTTAGCTACCTACTTTATCACCCAGTCCGCTCTGGACATCCAGCGCAAGTTTAAAAAGGTGGAGGAGGGCCCCCAGACTCCACTCTGAGACCTGGTGAATATGGCCTTTAAAGTTTATAACGCCTGAGAGGAGGAAGCTGAGGCCGTATGGGCCCAGAGGCTAAAACAGAAAGTAGCCCTTCAAACCTAAGCCCTGGTCGCTGCCCTGTGGCCAGCACAACAGTGGCCTCAAAACCCCGTTTCAGGAAATAGTCCGAGACCTGAACACCTCTGGGAGCCTGCTTCAGGTGTGGCCAGGAAGGCCACTGGGCAAAGCAATATCCCAACCCCAGGCCACTGACACGACCTTTCCCGGTCTGCAGACAAAAGGGACATTGGAAGTTTGAGTGCCTCCTGGGGGAGAACCATCCCCTGGCAACAGAGTTTCATGAGGGGCCGGCTCCCCCAACAGGCCCCTCGCCAGAGCTCCTGGGCCTCCTGGACGACTGAAGCCGCCTGGACTCAAACACCCCAATCACCCTTGCCGAGCCCAGGGCCACACTCTGGGTAGTGGGTAAGTCCATCTCCCTTTTAACGGACACGGGGGCTACCTATTCTGTTTTACTCTCCTTCCACGGGCCTTTGCATCCTTCTCAGGTCTCGGTTGTGGGTGTCTCGGGAGTGCCCTCCCAGCTGCTGGAGACAGGTTCGGTGTCCTGCCTTTTTGAAGGCCGTCCCTTCACCCATTCATTCTTAGTTATTCCCTCCTGACCAGCCCCTTTGCTGGGACGAGACCTTCTGTATAAGCTCGGGGCATCTATCTGCCTCACCTCACACCGAGTTCCCCCAAATCTGCTCCTGGCCCTCACCTGTGCTGTCTTCTCCCCGGAGCCTTCGTCCGATTTCCCCATTTCCCCTGAAAAAGTTAATCCAGTAGTCTGGGACACTTCCACTCCTGTGGTGGCCAATCACCACACCTCAGTCCTCATTCACCTTAAGGATCCCTTTTGTTTCCCTTCCAGGCCTCAGTTTCCTATCTCACATGCCCATCGCAAGGGCCTCCAGCCCATTGTTAACCGGCTGCTCATCCAGGGTCTTCTGGTTCCTACCAACTCCCCTTGTAATACTCCCATCCTCCCAGTAAAAAAGCTGTCTGGTGCTTATCGACTGGTGCAGGATCTGCAGATAATCAACTCTGCCATAGTACCACTGTATCTAGTGGTCCCTAACCCATATACTCTCCTATCTCAGATACCCCCCCACTATCACTCATTTCACATTCCTGGACCCTAAAGATGCCTTCTTCACCATCCCCCTACATCCAGACTCCCAGCCACTCTTTGCTTTTACTTGGGAGGATCCAGACACCCACAGGATCCAACAATTAACCTGGATGGTGCTGCCTCAGGGATTCCGTGCTAGTTCCCACCTTTTTGGCCAGGCATTGGCCGAGGACCTGTCCTCTTATGACTCTGGGTGTAGCACTCCTCCAGTATGTAGATGACCTCCTCCTGTGCAGCCCCTCCAGGGAGGTCTCTCTCCGAGATACGGCTTCCCTCCTTAACTTTCTAACACAGTGGGGATACAGGGTCTCCCCTCTCTACCCCACAAGTCACCTACCTAGGGGTGGCCCTGACCCTCACCTCCAAGGCCCTCACGGCAGACCGCATCACCTCCATCAGGTGCTGAAATCTTGTCGTTCCTTGGGCTGGTGGGCTTCTTTGGCATAGGGTCCCCAATTTTACTATACTTGCCAAACCGCTATATGCTGCAGCTAAGGAAACTCCCACTGGCCCCCTCACTTCTCCCTCAGCTGTAGCCTGCACCTTTGAGACCTTGTGAGACATGCTCCTAGCCTCCCCCCCATTATGCTTCCTGACTTCCGCAAGCCTTTCCTCCTGTTCACCGAGGAAAGAACTGGGACGGCAACCGGGTTTCTGGTCCAACCAGTAGAACCCTCTCACAGACCGGTCACCTTCCTGTCCAAACAGTTGGACCCCACTGTCCAGGGATGGGAGCCTTGCCTCTGGGCGCTGGCAACGGTGGTTTGTTTAACCAAGGAAGTGCTAAAGCTTACTCTTCAACAGCCGGTTACGGTCTACTCCCCCCACAGACTCCAGGATCTCTTGGGTCATAAGTCATTATCCTTATTAAGCCCTTCTAGGGTCCAGGAGTTCCACCTTTTATTCATAGAACACCCCCAAGTGTCTCTTCACTCGTCACTGCTTCTAAATCCAGCTACTCTCCTTCCTTCCGCTAGTTCCTCAGTTTTGCCTGAACATTCCTGTATGGAGCTGGTAGAGGCCCTTAGCCCCCCTCACACGGGACTCTCTGACCAACCTCTGTCTA